>NC_139222.1:58202782-58212782 GCF_055691185.1 Crinia signifera
AACCTCCAAAAATATCAGGACTTACTTCCACAATAACCTGCTAACTCACCCCTGAAATACATACTTATTCACCCTATTTTGTTCATTGGACTCATTTCTCATTTGAAATGCCCATTTTTGGGGAGCCAGAAATATGCGTCTTTAAAAGGTGATTTCTACGATACCCCACTTTTGCGCGTCGGACCTCAACTTTTCCTGTAAACGCAGAAAAACCGCAATTTTCAGGAGAAACGAGACAGACATCCCCTCCCTCTGCCACCCACCCGCCCAACTGAAAGCCAGCCATTAGACATGCACAGATAGTTCTGAGGGTCTGTCTGTGTTGTCATAAAGGGCCTGCTGATCAATGGGCAGCTTTCAAATTGGCTGCTGTATTTGATTGACAGATGGAAGCTGGCAGCTGATTGGCTGTCTAGCCTAAAGTGCTTTACACACCTCCCTGATGGTACCACTGGCTAAGACTCCACCTCAGCTCATTGGGTAATGAAATATTTAGAACAATTGATGTATGAAAGCAGGCAGGCCGGCCATTTTGGGACGCTCATTGGACTTGTTTAATGCAATGCACCTTTGTATTTTCACATGTATTCGCTTCATGCTGTAACCACTGTGCATAAAAATTTGGAAACATGGCATACAGTGTATCATTTGGTGTCTAAGTCATGTTTCCCATATTTTCCCTTCCCAGATACAAGCCCGTTTGAGTGTTTGGGGCACTTTTTAGCTAAAATCATCCTACAGGGCCTAACTGCATATGCTAAAGCCTGCCTATTTTGAATGGTGTAGTTGCCCCTGCAACCTCCAAAAATATCAGGATTTACTTCCCCAATAACCTGCTAACTCACCCCTGAAATACATACTTATTTACCCTATTTTGTTTATTGGACTCATTTCTCATTTGAAATGCCCATTTTTGGGGGGCCAGAAATGTGCGTCTTTAAAAGGTGATTTCTACGATACCCCACTTTTGCGCGTCGGACCTCAACTTTTCCCGTAAACACAGAAAAACCGCAATTTTCAGGAGAAACGAGACAGACATCCCCTCCCTCTGCAACCCACCCGCCCAACTGAAAGCCAGCCATTAGACATGCACAGATAGTTCTGAGGGTCTGTCTGTGATGTCATAAAGGGCCTGCTGATCAATGGGCAGCTTTCTGATTGGCTGCTGTATTTGATTGACAGATGGAAGCTGGCAGCTGATTGGCTGTCTAGCCTAAAGTGCTTTACACACCTCCCTGATGGTACCACTGGCTAAGACTCCACCTCAGCTCATTGGGTAATGAAAAACTTAGAGCAATTGATGGATGAAAGCAGGTAGGCCGGCCATTTTGGGACGCTAATTGGACTTGTTTAATGCAATGCACCTTTGTATATTCACATGCATTCGCATCATGCTGTAACCACTGTGCATAAAAATTTGGAAACATGGCATACAGTGTATCATTTGGTGTCTAAGTCATGTTTCCCATATTTTCCCTTCCCAGATACAAGCCCGTTTGAGTGTTTGGGGCACTTTTTGGCTAAAATCATCCTACAGGGCCTAACTGCATATGCTAAAGCCTGCCTATTTTGAATGGTGTAGTGGCCCTTGCAACCTCCAAAAATATCAGGACTTACTTCCCCAATAACCTGCTAACTCACCCCTGAAATACATACTTATTCACCCTATTTTGTTAATTGGACTCATTTCTCATTTGAAATGCCCATTTTTGGGGGGCCAGAAATGTGCGTCTTTAAAAGGGGATTTATACGATACCCCACTTTTGCGCGTCGGACCTCAACTTTTCCCGTAAACGCAGAAAAAACGCAATTTTCAGGAGAAACGAGACAGACATCCCCTCCCTCTGCCACCCACCCGCCCAACTGACAGCCAGCCATTAGACATGCACAGATAGTTCTGAGGGTCTGTCTGTGATGTCATAAAGGGCCTGCTGATCAATGGTCAGCTTTAAAATTGGCTGCTGTATTTGATTGACAGATGGAAGCTGGCAGCTGATTGGCTGTCTAGCCTAAAGTGCTTTACACACCTCCCTGATGATACCACTGGCTAAGACTCCACCTCAGCTCATTGGGTAATGAAAAATTTAGAACAATTGATGGATGAAAGCAGGCAGGCTGGCCATTTTGGGACGCTCATTGGACTTGTTTAATGCAATGCACCTTTGTATTTTCACATGCATTCGCTTCATGCTGTAACCACTGTGCATAAAAATTTGGAAACATAGCCTACCGTGTATCATTTGGTGTCTAAGTCATGTTTCCCATGTTTTTCCTTCCCAGATACTAGCCCGTTTGAGTGTTTGGGGCATTTTTTAGCTAAAATCATCCTACAGGGCCTAACTGCATATGCTAAAGCCTGCCTATTTTGAATGGTGTAGTGGCCCCTGCAACCTCCAAAAATATCAGGACTTACTTCCCCAATAACCTGCTAACTTACCCCTGAAATACATACTTATTCACCCTATTTTGTTCATTGGACTCATTTCTCATTTGAAATGCCCATTTTTGGTGGGCAGAAATGTGCGTCTTTAAAAGGTGATTTCTACGATACCCCACTTTTGCGCGTCGGACCTCAACTTTTCCCGTAAACGCAGAAAAACTGCAATTTTCAGGAGCAACGAGACAGACATCCCCTCCCTCTGCCACCCACCAGCCCAACTGAAAGCCAGCCATTAGACATGCACAGATAGTTCTGAGGGTCTGTCTGTGATGTCATAAAGGGCCTGCTGATCAATGGGCAGCTTTCTGATTGGCTGCTGTATTTGATTGACAGATGGAAGCTGGCAGCTGATTGGCTGTCTAGCCTAAAGTGCTTTACACACCTCCCTGATGATACCACTGGCTAAGACTCCACCTCAGCTCATTGGGTAATGAAAAATTTAGAACAATTGATGGATGAAAGCAGGCAGGCCGGCCATTTTGGGACGCTCAGTGGACTTGTTTAATGCAATGCACCTTTGTATATTCACATGCATTCGCTTCATGCTGTAACCACTGTGCATAAAAATTTGGAAACATGGCATACAGTGTATCATTTGGTGTCTAAGTCATGTTTCCCATATTTTCCCTTCCCAGATACAAGCCCGTTTGAGTGTTTGGGGCACTTTTTAGCTAAAATCATCCTACAGGGCCTAACTGCATATGCTAAAGCCTGCCTATTTTGAATGGTGTAGTGGCCCCTGCAACCTCCAAAAATATCAGGACTTACTTCCCCAATAACCTGCTAACTTAACCCTGAAATACATACTTATTCACCCTATTTTGTTCATTGGACTCATTTCTCATTTGAAATGCCCATTTTTGGGGGGCAGAAATGTGCGTCTTTAAAAGGTGATTTCTACGATACCCCACTTTTGCGCGTCGGACCTCAACTTTTCCCGTAAACGCAGAAAAACTGCAATTTTCAGGAGCAACGAGACAGACATCCCCTCCCTCTGCCACCCACCCGCCCAACTGAAAGCCAGCCATTAGACATGCACAGATAGTTCTGAGGGTCTGTCTGTGATGTCATAAAGGGCCTGCTGATCAATGGGCAGCTTTCTGATTGGCTGCTGTATTTGATTGACAGATGGAAGCTGGCAGCTGATTGGCTGTCTAGCCTAAAGTGCTTTACACACCTCCCTGATGGTACCACTGGCTAAGACTCCACCTCAGCTCATTAGGTAATGAAATATTTAGAACAATTGATGTATGAAAGCAGGCAGGCCGGCCATTTTGGGACGCTCATTGGACTTGTTTAATGCAATGCACCTTTGTATTTTCACATGTATTCGCTTCATGCTGTAACCACTGTGCATAAAAATTTGGAAACATGGCATACAGTGTATCATTTGGTGCCTAAGTCATGTTTCCCATATTTTCCCTTCCCAGATACAAGCCCCTTTGAGTGTTTGGGGCACTTTTTAGCTAAAATCATCCTACAGGGCCTAACTGCATATGCTAAAGCCTGCCTATTTTGAATGGTGTAGTGGCCCCTGCAACCTCCAAAAATATCAGGACTTACTTCCACAATAACCTGCTAACTCACCCCTGAAATACATACTTATTCACCCTATTTTGTTCATTGGACTCATTTCTCATTTGAAATGCCCATTTTTGGGGAGCCAGAAATATGCGTCTTTAAAAGGTGATTTCTACGATACCCCACTTTTGCGCGTCGGACCTCAACTTTTCCTGTAAACGCAGAAAAACCGCAATTTTCAGGAGAAACGAGACAGACATCCCCTCCCTCTGCCACCCACCCGCCCAACTGAAAGCCAGCCATTAGACATGCACAGATAGTTCTGAGGGTCTGTCTGTGTTGTCATAAAGGGCCTGCTGATCAATGGGCAGCTTTCAAATTGGCTGCTGTATTTGATTGACAGATGGAAGCTGGCAGCTGATTGGCTGTCTAGCCTAAAGTGCTTTACACACCTCCCTGATGGTACCACTGGCTAAGACTCCACCTCAGCTCATTGGGTAATGAAATATTTAGAACAATTGATGTATGAAAGCAGGCAGGCCGGCCATTTTGGGACGCTCATTGGACTTGTTTAATGCAATGCACCTTTGTATTTTCACATGTATTCGCTTCATGCTGTAACCACTGTGCATAAAAATTTGGAAACATGGCATACAGTGTATCATTTGGTGTCTAAGTCATGTTTCCCATATTTTCCCTTCCCAGATACAAGCCCGTTTGAGTGTTTGGGGCACTTTTTAGCTAAAATCATCCTACAGGGCCTAACTGCATATGCTAAAGCCTGCCTATTTTGAATGGTGTAGTTGCCCCTGCAACCTCCAAAAATACCAGGATTTACTTCCCCAATAACCTGCTAACTCACCCCTGAAATACATACTTATTTACCCTATTTTGTTTATTGGACTCATTTCTCATTTGAAATGCCCATTTTTGGGGGGCCAGAAATGTGCGTCTTTAAAATGTGATTTCTACGATACCCCACTTTTGCGCGTCGGACCTCAACTTTTCCCGTAAACACAGAAAAACCGCAATTTTCAGGAGAAACGAGACAGACATCCCCTCCCTCTGCAACCCACCCGCCCAACTGAAAGCCAGCCATTAGACATGCACAGATAGTTCTGAGGGTCTGTCTGTGATGTCATAAAGGGCCTGCTGATCAATGGGCAGCTTTCTGATTGGCTGCTGTATTTGATTGACAGATGGAAGCTGGCAGCTGATTGGCTGTCTAGCCTAAAGTGCTTTACACACCTCCCTGATCGTACCACTGGCTAAGACTCCACCTCAGCTCAGTGGGTAATGAAAAATTTAGAACAATTGATGGATGAAAGCAGGCAGGCCGGCCATTTTGGGACGCTCATTGGACTTGTTTAATGCAATGCACCTTTGTATATTCACATGCATTCGCTTCATGCTGTAACCACTGTGCATAAAAATTTGGAAACATGGCATACAGTGTATCATTTGGTGCCTAAGTCATGTTTCCCATATTTTCCCTTCCCAGATACAAGCCCCTTTGAGTGTTTGGGGCACTTTTTAGCTAAAATCATCCTACAGGGCCTAACTGCATATGCTAAAGCCTGCCTATTTTGAATGGTGTAGTGGCCCCTGCAACCTCCAAAAATATCAGGACTTACTTCCACAATAACCTGCTAACTCACCCCTGAAATACATACTTATTCACCCTATTTTGTTCATTGGACTCATTTCTCATTTGAAATGCCCATTTTTGGGGAGCCAGAAATATGCGTCTTTAAAAGGTGATTTCTACGATACCCCACTTTTGCGCGTCGGACCTCAACTTTTCCTGTAAACGCAGAAAAACCGCAATTTTCAGGAGAAACGAGACAGACATCCCCTCCCTCTGCCACCCACCCGCCCAACTGAAAGCCAGCCATTAGACATGCACAGATAGTTCTGAGGGTCTGTCTGTGTTGTCATAAAGGGCCTGCTGATCAATGGGCAGCTTTCTGATTGGCTGCTGTATTTGATTGACAGATGGAAGCTGGCAGCTGATTGGCTGTCTAGCCTAAAGTGCTTTACACACCTCCCTGATCGTACCACTGGCTAAGACTCCACCTCAGCTCATTGGGTAATGAAAAACTTAGAGCAATTGATGGATGAAAGCAGGTAGGCCGGCCATTTTGGGACGCTAATTGGACTTGTTTAATGCAATGCACCTTTGTATATTCACATGCATTCGCATCATGCTGTAACCACTGTGCATAAAAATTTGGAAACATGGCATACAGTGTATCATTTGGTGTCTAAGTCATGTTTCCCATATTTTCCCTTCCCAGATACAAGCCCGTTTGAGTGTTTGGGGCACTTTTTGGCTAAAATCATCCTACAGGGCCTAACTGCATATGCTAAAGCCTGCCTATTTTGAATGGTGTAGTGGCCCTTGCAACCTCCAAAAATATCAGGACTTACTTCCCCAATAACCTGCTAACTCACCCCTGAAATACATACTTATTCACCCTATTTTGTTAATTGGACTCATTTCTCATTTGAAATGCCCATTTTTGGGGGGCCAGAAATGTGCGTCTTTAAAAGGGGATTTATACGATACCCCACTTTTGCGCGTCGGACCTCAACTTTTCCCGTAAACGCAGAAAAAACGCAATTTTCAGGAGAAACGAGACAGACATCCCCTCCCTCTGCCACCCACCCGCCCAACTGACAGCCAGCCATTAGACATGCACAGATAGTTCTGAGGGTCTGTCTGTGATGTCATAAAGGGCCTGCTGATCAATGGTCAGCTTTAAAATTGGCTGCTGTATTTGATTGACAGATGGAAGCTGGCAGCTGATTGGCTGTCTAGCCTAAAGTACTTTACACACCTCCCTGATGATACCACTGGCTAAGACTCCACCTCAGCTCATTGGGTAATGAAAAATTTAGAACAATTGATGGATGAAAGCAGGCAGGCTGGCCATTTTGGGACGCTCATTGGACTTGTTTAATGCAATGCACCTTTGTATTTTCACATGCATTCGCTTCATGCTGTAACCACTGTGCATAAAAATTTGGAAACATAGCCTACCGTGTATCATTTGGTGTCTAAGTCATGTTTCCCATGTTTTTCCTTCCCAGATACTAGCCCGTTTGAGTGTTTGGGGCATTTTTTAGCTAAAATCATCCTACAGGGCCTAACTGCATATGCTAAAGCCTGCCTATTTTGAATGGTGTAGTGGCCCCTGCAACCTCCAAAAATATCAGGACTTACTTCCCCAATAACCTGCTAACTTACCCCTGAAATACATACTTATTCACCCTATTTTGTTCATTGGACTCATTTCTCATTTGAAATGCCCATTTTTGGTGGGCAGAAATGTGCGTCTTTAAAAGGTGATTTCTACGATACCCCACTTTTGCGCGTCGGACCTCAACTTTTCCCGTAAACGCAGAAAAACTGCAATTTTCAGGAGCAACGAGACAGACATCCCCTCCCTCTGCCACCCACCAGCCCAACTGAAAGCCAGCCATTAGACATGCACAGATAGTTCTGAGGGTCTGTCTGTGATGTCATAAAGGGCCTGCTGATCAATGGGCAGCTTTCTGATTGGCTGCTGTATTTGATTGACAGATGGAAGCTGGCAGCTGATTGGCTGTCTAGCCTAAAGTGCTTTACACACCTCCCTGATGATACCACTGGCTAAGACTCCACCTCAGCTCATTGGGTAATGAAAAATTTAGAACAATTGATGGATGAAAGCAGGCAGGCCGGCCATTTTGGGACGCTCAGTGGACTTGTTTAATGCAATGCACCTTTGTATATTCACATGCATTCGCTTCATGCTGTAACCA
This sequence comes from Crinia signifera, assembly GCF_055691185.1. Classification (NCBI taxonomy): domain Eukaryota; kingdom Metazoa; phylum Chordata; class Amphibia; order Anura; family Myobatrachidae; genus Crinia; species Crinia signifera. The sequence goes on from NC_139222.1 coordinate 58,210,551, forward strand.
CTGTGCATAAAAATTTGGAAACATGGCATACAGTGTATCATTTGGTGTCTAAGTCATGTTTCCCATATTTTCCCTTCCCAGATACAAGCCCGTTTGAGTGTTTGGGGCACTTTTTAGCTAAAATCATCCTACAGGGCCTAACTGCATATGCTAAAGCCTGCCTATTTTGAATGGTGTAGTGGCCCCTGCAACCTCCAAAAATATCAGGACTTACTTCCCCAATAACCTGCTAACTTACCCCTGAAATACATACTTATTCACCCTATTTTGTTCATTGGACTCATTTCTCATTTGAAATGCCCATTTTTGGGGGGCAGAAATGTGCGTCTTTAAAAGGTGATTTCTACGATACCCCACTTTTGCGCGTCGGACCTCAACTTTTCCCGTAAACGCAGAAAAACTGCAATTTTCAGGAGCAACGAGACAGACATCCCCTCCCTCTGCCACCCACCAGCCCAACTGAAAGCCAGCCATTAGACATGCACAGATAGTTCTGAGGGTCTGTCTGTGATGTCATAAAGGGCCTGCTGATCAATGGGCAGCTTTCTGATTGGCTGCTGTATTTGATTGACAGATGGAAGCTGGCAGCTGATTGGCTGTCTAGCCTAAAGTGCTTTACACACCTCCCTGATGGTACCACTGGCTAAGACTCCACCTCAGCTCATTAGGTAATGAAATATTTAGAACAATTGATGTATGAAAGCAGGCAGGCCGGCCATTTTGGGACGCTCATTGGACTTGTTTAATGCAATGCACCTTTGTATTTTCACATGTATTCGCTTCATGCTGTAACCACTGTGCATAAAAATTTGGAAACATGGCATACAGTGTATCATTTGGTGTCTAAGTCATGTTTCCCATATTTTCCCTTCCCAGATACAAGCCCGTTTGAGTGTTTGGGGCACTTTTTAGCTAAAATCATCCTACAGGGCCTAACTGCATATGCTAAAGCCTGCCTATTTTGAATGGTGTAGTTGCCCCTGCAACCTCCAAAAATATCAGGATTTACTTCCCCAATAACCTGCTAACTCACCCCTGAAATACATACTTATTTACCCTATTTTGTTCATTGGACTCATTTCTCATTTGAAATGCCCATTTTTGGGGGGCCAGAAATGTGCGTCTTTAAAAGGTGATTTCTACGATACCCCACTTTTGCGCGTCGGACCTCAACTTTTCCCGTAAACACAGAAAAACCGCAATTTTCAGGAGAAACGAGACAGACATCCCCTCCCTCTGCCACCCACCCGCCCAACTGAAAGCCAGCCATTAGACATGCACAGATAGTTCTGAGGGTCTGTCTGTGTTGTCATAAAGGGCCTGCTGATCAATGGGCAGCTTTCTGATTGGCTGCTGTATTTGATTGACAGATGAAAGCTGGCAGCTGATTGGCTGTCTAGCCTAAAGTGCTTTATACACCTCCCTGATGGTACTACTGGCTAAGACTCCACCTCAGCTCATTGGTTAATGAAAAATTTAGAACAATTGATGGATGAAAGCAGGCAGGCTGGCCATTTTGGGACGCTCAGTGGACTTGTTTAATGCAATGCACCTTTGTATATTCACATGCATTCGCTTCCTGCTTTAACCACTGTGCATAAAAATTTGGAAACATGGCATACAGTGTATCATTTGGTGTCTAAGTCATGTTTCCCATATTTTCCCTTCCCAGATACAAGCCCGTTTGAGTGTTTGGGGCACTTTTTAGCTAAAATCATTCTACAGGGCCTAACTGCATATGCTAAAGCCTGCCTATTTTGAATGGTGTAGTGGCCCTTGCAACCTCCAAAAATATCAGGACTTACTTCCCCAATAACCTGCTAACTCACCCCTGAAATACATACTTATTCACCCTATTTTGTTCATTGGACTCATTTCTCATTTGAAATGCCCATTTTTGGGGGGCAGAAATGTGCGTCTTTAAAATGTGATTTCTACGATACCCCACTTTTGCGCGTCGGACCTCAACTTTTCCCGTAAACGCAGAAAAACCGCAATTTTCAGGAGCAACGAGACAGACATCCCCTCCCTCTGCCACCCACCAGCCCAACTGAAAGCCAGCCATTAGACATGCACAGATAGTTCTGAGGGTCTGTCTGTGATGTCATAAAGGGCCTGCTGATCAATGGGCAGCTTTCTGATTGGCTGCTGTATTTGATTGACAGATGGAAGCTGGCAGCTGATTGGCTGTCTAGCCTAAAGTGCTTCACACACCTCCCTGATGGTACCACT
>NC_139222.1:58217782-58222782 GCF_055691185.1 Crinia signifera
AGGGCCTGCTGATCAATGGGCAGCTTTCAAATTGGCTGCTGTATTTGATTGACAGATGGAAGCTGGCAGCTGATTGGCTGTCTAGCCTAAAGTGCTTTACACACCTCCCTGATGGTACCACTGGCTAAGACTCCACCTCAGCTCATTGGGTAATGAAATATTTAGAACAATTGATGTATGAAAGCAGGCAGGCCGGCCATTTTGGGACGCTCATTGGACTTGTTTAATGCAATGCACCTTTGTATTTTCACATGTATTCGCTTCATGCTGTAACCACTGTGCATAAAAATTTGGAAACATGGCATACAGTGTATCATTTGGTGTCTAAGTCATGTTTCCCATATTTTCCCTTCCCAGATACAAGCCCGTTTGAGTGTTTGGGGCACTTTTTAGCTAAAATCATCCTACAGGGCCTAACTGCATATGCTAAAGCCTGCCTATTTTGAATGGTGTAGTTGCCCCTGCAACCTCCAAAAATATCAGGATTTACTTCCCCAATAACCTGCTAACTCACCCCTGAAATACATACTTATTTACCCTATTTTGTTTATTGGACTCATTTCTCATTTGAAATGCCCATTTTTGGGGGGCCAGAAATATGCGTCTTTAAAAGGTGATTTCTACGATACCCCACTTTTGCGCGTCGGACCTCAACTTTTCCCGTAAACACAGAAAAACCGCAATTTTCAGGAGAAACGAGACAGACATCCCCTCCCTCTGCAACCCACCCGCCCAACTGAAAGCCAGCCATTAGACATGCACAGATAGTTCTGAGGGTCTGTCTGTGATGTCATAAAGGGCCTGCTGATCAATGGGCAGCTTTCTGATTGGCTGCTGTATTTGATTGACAGATGGAAGCTGGCAGCTGATTGGCTGTCTAGCCTAAAGTGCTTTACACACCTCCCTGATCGTACCACTGGCTAAGACTCCACCTCAGCTCAGTGGGTAAGGAAAAATTTAGAACAATTGATGGATGAAAGCAGGCTGGCCGGCCATTTTGGGACGCTCATTGGACTTGTTTAATGCAATGCACCTTTGTATATTCACATGCATTCGCTTCATGCTGTAACCACTGTGCATAAAAATTTGGAAACATGGCATACAGTGTATCATTTGGTGCCTAAGTCATGTTTCCCATATTTTCCCTTCCCAGATACAAGCCCCTTTGAGTGTTTGGGGCACTTTTTAGCTAAAATCATCCTACAGGGCCTAACTGCATATGCTAAAGCCTGCCTATTTTGAATGGTGTAGTGGCCCCTGCAACCTCCAAAAATATCAGGACTTACTTCCACAATAACCTGCTAACTCACCCCTGAAATACATACTTATTCACCCTATTTTGTTCATTGGACTCATTTCTCATTTGAAATGCCCATTTTTGGGGAGCCAGAAATATGCGTCTTTAAAAGGTGATTTCTACGATACCCCACTTTTGCGCGTCGGACCTCAACTTTTCCTGTAAACGCAGAAAAACCGCAATTTTCAGGAGAAACGAGACAGACATCCCCTCCCTCTGCCACCCACCCGCCCAACTGAAAGCCAGCCATTAGACATGCACAGATAGTTCTGAGGGTCTGTCTGTGTTGTCATAAAGGGCCTGCTGATCAATGGGCAGCTTTCTGATTGGCTGCTGTATTTGATTGACAGATGGAAGCTGGCAGCTGATTGGCTGTCTAGCCTAAAGTGCTTTACACACCTCCCTGATCGTACCACTGGCTAAGACTCCACCTCAGCTCATTGGGTAATGAAAAACTTAGAGCAATTGATGGATGAAAGCAGGTAGGCCGGCCATTTTGGGACGCTAATTGGACTTGTTTAATGCAATGCACCTTTGTATATTCACATGCATTCGCATCATGCTGTAACCACTGTGCATAAAAATTTGGAAACATGGCATACAGTGTATCATTTGGTGTCTAAGTCATGTTTCCCATATTTTCCCTTCCCAGATACAAGCCCGTTTGAGTGTTTGGGGCACTTTTTGGCTAAAATCATCCTACAGGGCCTAACTGCATATGCTAAAGCCTGCCTATTTTGAATGGTGTAGTGGCCCTTGCAACCTCCAAAAATATCAGGACTTACTTCCCCAATAACCTGCTAACTCACCCCTGAAATACATACTTATTCACCCTATTTTGTTAATTGGACTCATTTCTCATTTGAAATGCCCATTTTTGGGGGGCCAGAAATGTGCGTCTTTAAAAGGGGATTTATACGATACCCCACTTTTGCGCGTCGGACCTCAACTTTTCCCGTAAACGCAGAAAAAACGCAATTTTCAGGAGAAACGAGACAGACATCCCCTCCCTCTGCCACCCACCCGCCCAACTGACAGCCAGCCATTAGACATGCACAGATAGTTCTGAGGGTCTGTCTGTGATGTCATAAAGGGCCTGCTGATCAATGGTCAGCTTTAAAATTGGCTGCTGTATTTGATTGACAGATGGAAGCTGGCAGCTGATTGGCTGTCTAGCCTAAAGTGCTTTACACACCTCCCTGATGATACCACTGGCTAAGACTCCACCTCAGCTCATTGGGTAATGAAAAATTTAGAACAATTGATGGATGAAAGCAGGCAGGCTGGCCATTTTGGGACGCTCATTGGACTTGTTTAATGCAATGCACCTTTGTATTTTCACATGCATTCGCTTCATGCTGTAACCACTGTGCATAAAAATTTGGAAACATGGCATACAGTGTATCATTTGGTGTCTAAGTCATGTTTCCCATATTTTCCCTTCCCAGATACAAGCCCGTTTGAGTGTTTGGGGCACTTTTTAGCTAAAATCATCCTACAGGGCCTAACTGCATATGCTAAAGCCTGCCTATTTTGAATGGTGTAGTTGCCCCTGCAACCTCCAAAAATATCAGGATTTACTTCCCCAATAACCTGCTAACTCACCCCTGAAATACATACTTATTTACCCTATTTTGTTTATTGGACTCATTTCTCATTTGAAATGCCCATTTTTGGGGGGCCAGAAATGTGCGTCTTTAAAAGGTGATTTCTACGATACCCCACTTTTGCGCGTCGGACCTCAACTTTTCCCGTAAACACAGAAAAACCGCAATTTTCAGGAGAAACGAGACAGACATCCCCTCCCTCTGCAACCCACCCGCCCAACTGAAAGCCAGCCATTAGACATGCACAGATAGTTCTGAGGGTCTGTCTGTGATGTCATAAAGGGCCTGCTGATCAATGGGCAGCTTTCTGATTGGCTGCTGTATTTGATTGACAGATGGAAGCTGGCAGCTGATTGGCTGTCTAGCCTAAAGTGCTTTACACACCTCCCTGATCGTACCACTGGCTAAGACTCCACCTCAGCTCAGTGGGTAATGAAAAATTTAGAACAATTGATGGATGAAAGCAGGCAGGCCGGCCATTTTGGGACGCTCATTGGACTTGTTTAATGCAATGCACCTTTGTATATTCACATGCATTCGCTTCATGCTGTAACCACTGTGCATAAAAATTTGGAAACATGGCATACAGTGTATCATTTGGTGCCTAAGTCATGTTTCCCATATTTTCCCTTCCCAGATACAAGCCCCTTTGAGTGTTTGGGGCACTTTTTAGCTAAAATCATCCTACAGGGCCTAACTGCATATGCTAAAGCCTGCCTATTTTGAATGGTGTAGTGGCCCCTGCAACCTCCAAAAATATCAGGACTTACTTCCACAATAACCTGCTAACTCACCCCTGAAATACATACTTATTCACCCTATTTTGTTCATTGGACTCATTTCTCATTTGAAATGCCCATTTTTGGGGAGCCAGAAATATGCGTCTTTAAAAGGTGATTTCTACGATACCCCACTTTTGCGCGTCGGACCTCAACTTTTCCTGTAAACGCAGAAAAACCGCAATTTTCAGGAGAAACGAGACAGACATCCCCTCCCTCTGCCACCCACCCGCCCAACTGAAAGCCAGCCATTAGACATGCACAGATAGTTCTGAGGGTCTGTCTGTGTTGTCATAAAGGGCCTGCTGATCAATGGGCAGCTTTCTGATTGGCTGCTGTATTTGATTGACAGATGGAAGCTGGCAGCTGATTGGCTGTCTAGCCTAAAGTGCTTTACACACCTCCCTGATCGTACCACTGGCTAAGACTCCACCTCAGCTCATTGGGTAATGAAAAACTTAGAGCAATTGATGGATGAAAGCAGGTAGGCCGGCCATTTTGGGACGCTAATTGGACTTGTTTAATGCAATGCACCTTTGTATATTCACATGCATTCGCATCATGCTGTAACCACTGTGCATAAAAATTTGGAAACATGGCATACAGTGTATCATTTGGTGTCTAAGTCATGTTTCCCATATTTTCCCTTCCCAGATACAAGCCCGTTTGAGTGTTTGGGGCACTTTTTGGCTAAAATCATCCTACAGGGCCTAACTGCATATGCTAAAGCCTGCCTATTTTGAATGGTGTAGTGGCCCTTGCAACCTCCAAAAATATCAGGACTTACTTCCCCAATAACCTGCTAACTCACCCCTGAAATACATACTTATTCACCCTATTTTGTTAATTGGACTCATTTCTCATTTGAAATGCCCATTTTTGGGGGGCCAGAAATGTGCGTCTTTAAAAGGGGATTTATACGATACCCCACTTTTGCGCGTCGGACCTCAACTTTTCCCGTAAACGCAGAAAAAACGCAATTTTCAGGAGAAACGAGACAGACATCCCCTCCCTCTGCCACCCACCCGCCCAACTGACAGCCAGCCATTAGACATGCACAGATAGTTCTGAGGGTCTGTCTGTGATGTCATAAAGGGCCTGCTGATCAATGGGCAGCTTTCTGATTGGCTGCTGTATTTGATTGACAGATGGAAGCTGGCAGCTGATTGGCTGTCTAGCCTAAAGTGCTTCACACACCTCCCTGATGGTACCACTGGCTAAGACTCCACCTCAGCTCATTGGGTAATGAAAAATTTAGAACAATTGATGTATGAAAGCAGGCCGGCCATTTTGGGACGCTCATTGGACTTGTTTAAT
>NC_139222.1:58827782-59069449 GCF_055691185.1 Crinia signifera
AAACTTTTTTATTAGCTTACCTGGTGATAGAAGTAGAAGAGGGCAAAAAAGTGCCTGTATCTCACCTAGAGCCATACCACATTGGATAGGCCCAATCTCGTCTGATCTTGGAAGCTAAGCAGTGTTGGGCCTGGTTAGTACTTGGGTGGGAGACCACATGGGAACACCAGGTGCTGTAGGTTTTTTCACATTACAGGCAAATTGTTTTTATTCTCTAGCTATTTAAATTGGAAACTTTTTCTTTTTATTGCCAGCACAGACATTTGGAAGAGGTCAAACAGACACAATAGCCATCACCTAAAGACTTACCACACTGTTTAGGCCCAACTCCAACTGCTTTTGGCAGCTAAACAGTGTTGAGCCTCTTTAGTAGTTTAATTTAAGACCCCCTGCTAATATCATGTCCTGTAGGTCTTTTTACATTATCAACACATGATTTTTTTCAGTAAGCCAATACAGTTAGGAAACTTTTTTATTAGCTTACCTGGTGATAGAAGTAGAAGAGGGCAAAAAAGTGCCTGTATCTCACCTACAGCCATACCACATTGGATAGGCCCAATCTCGTCTGATCTTGGAAGCTAAGCAGTGTTGGGCCTGGTTAGTACTTGGGTGGGAGACCACATGGGAACACCAGGTGCTGTAGGTTTTTTCACATTACAGGCAAATTGTTTTTATTCTCTAGCTATTTAAATTGGAAACTTTTTCTTTTTATTGCCAGTACAGACATTTGGAAGAGGTCAAACAGACACAATAGCCATCACCTAAAGACTTACCACACTGTTTAGGCCCAATTCCAACTGCTTTTGGCAGCTAAACAGTGTTGATCCTCTTTAGTAGTTTAATTTAAGACCCCCTGCTAATATCATGTCCTGTAGGTCATTTTACATTACCAACACATGATTTTTTTCAGTAAGTCAATACAGTTAGGAAACTTTTTTATTAGCTTACCTGGTGATAGAAGTAGAAGAGGGCAAAAAAGTGCCTGTATCTCACCTAGAGCCATACCACATTGGATAGGCCCAATCTCGTCTGATCTTGGAAGCTAAGCAGTGTTGGGCCTGGTTAGTACTTGGGTGGGAGACCACATGGGAACACCAGGTGCTGTAGGTTTTTTCACATTACAGGCAAATTGTTTTTATTCTCTAGCTATTTAAATTGGAAACTTTTTCTTTTTATTGCCAGCACAGACATTTGGAAGAGGTCAAACAGACACAATAGCCATCACCTAAAGACTTACCACACTGTTTAGGCCCAACTCCAACTGCTTTTGGCAGCTAAACAGTGTTGAGCCTCTTTAGTAGTTTAATTTAAGACCCCCTGCTAATATCATGTCCTGTAGGTCTTTTTACATTATCAACACATGATTTTTTTCAGTAAGCCAATACAGTTAGGAAACTTTTTTATTAGCTTACCTGGTGATAGAAGTAGAAGAGGGCAAAAAAGTGCCTGTATCTCACCTAGAGCCATACCACATTGGATAGGCCCAATCTCGTCTGATCTTGGAAGCTAAGCAGTGTTGGGCCTGGTTAGTACTTGGGTGGGAGACCACATGGGAACACCAGGTGCTGTAGGTTTTTTCACATTACAGGCAAATTGTTTTTATTCTCTAGCTATTTAAATTGGAAACTTTTTCTTTTTATTGCCAGCACAGACATTTGGAAGAGGTCAAACAGACACAATAGCCATCACCTAAAGACTTACCACACTGTTTAGGCCCAACTCCAACTGCTTTTGGCAGCTAAACAGTGTTGAGCCTCTTTAGTAGTTTAATTTAAGACCCCCTGCTAATATCATGTCCTGTAGGTCTTTTTACATTATCAACACATGATTTTTTTCAGTAAGCCAATACAGTTAGGAAACTTTTTTATTAGCTTACCTGGTGATAGAAGTAGAACAGGGCAAAAAAGTGCCTGTATCTCACCTACAGCCATACCACATTGGATAGGCCCAATCTCGTCTGATCTTGGAAGCTAAGCAGTGTTGGGCCTGGTTAGTACTTGGGTGGGAGACCACATGGGAACACCAGGTGCTGTAGGTTTTTTCACATTACAGGCAAATTGTTTTTATTCTCTAGCTATTTAAATTGGAAACTTTTTCTTTTTATTGCCAGTACAGACATTTGGAAGAGGTCAAACAGACACAATAGCCATCACCTAAAGACTTACCACACTGTTTTGGCCCAATTCCAACTGCTTTTGGCAGCTAAACAGTGTTGAGCCTCTTTAGTAGTTTAATTTAAGACCCCCTGCTAATATCATGTCCTGTAGGTCTTTTTACATTACCAACACATGATTTTTTTCAGTAAGCCAATACAGTTAGGAAACTTTTGTATTAGCTTACCTGGTGATAGAAGTAGAAGAGGGCAAAAAAGTGCCTGTATCTCACCTACAGCCATACCACATTGGATAGGCCCAATCTCGTCTGATCTTGGAAGCTAAGCAGTGTTGGGCCTGGTTAGTACTTGGGTGGGAGACCACATGGGAACACCAGGTGCTGTAGGTTTTTTCACATTACAGGCAAATTGTTTTTATTCTCTAGCTATTTAAATTGGAAACTTTTTCTTTTTATTGCCAGTACAGACATTTGGAAGAGGTCAAACAGACACAATAGCCATCACCTAAAGACTTACCACACTGTTTTGGCCCAATTCCAACTGCTTTTGGCAGCTAAACAGTGTTGAGCCTCTTTAGTAGTTTAATTTAAGACCCCCTGCTAATATCATGTCCTGTAGGTCTTTTTACATTACCAACACATGATTTTTTTCAGTAAGCCAATACAGTTAGGAAACTTTTGTATTAGCTTACCTGGTGATAGAAGTAGAAGAGGGCAAAAAAGTGAATTTAACTCACCTACAACCATACCACATTGGGTAGGCCCAATCTCGTCTAATCTTGGAAGTTAAGCAGTGTTGAACCTGGTTAGTACTTGGGTGGGAGACCACATGGGACCACCAGGTGCTGTAGGTTTTTTCACATTACTGGCAAATTGTTTTTATTCTCTAGCTATTTATATTGGAAACTTTTTCATTTTATTGCCAGCACAGACATTTGGAAGAGGTCAAACAGACACAATAGCCATCACCTAAAGACTTACCACAATGTTTAGGCTCAATTCCAACTGCTTTTGGCAGCTAAACAGTGTTGATCCTCTTTAGTAGTTTAATTTAAGACCCCCTGCTAATATCATGTCCTGTAGGTCTTTTTACATTACCAACACATGATTTTTTTCAGTAAGCCAATACAGTTAGGAAACTTTTGTATTAGCTTACCTGGTAATAGAAGTAGAAGAGGGCAAAAAAGTGGCTTTAACTCACCTACAGCCATACCACATTGGATAGGCCCAATCTCGTCTGCTCTTGGAAGCTAAGCAGTGTTGGGCCTGGTTAGTACTTGGGTGGGAGACCACATGGGAACACCAGGTGCTGTAGGTTTTTTCACATTACTGGCAAATTGTTTTTATTCTCTAGCTATTTAAATTGGAAACTTTTTCTTTTTATTGACAGCACAGACATTTGGAAGAGGTCAAACAGACACAATAGCCATCACCTAAAGACTTACCACACTGTTTAGGCCCAATTCCAACTGCTTTTGGCAGCTAAACAGTGTTGAGCCTCTTTAGTAGTTTAATTTAAGACCCCCTGCTAATATCATGTACTGTATGTCTTTTTACATTACCAACACATGATTTTTTTCAGTAAGCCAATACAGTTAGGAAACTTTTGTATTAGCTTACCTGGTGATAGAAGTAGAAGAGGGCAAAAAAGTGCCTGTATCTCACCTTCAGCCATACCACATTGGATAGGCCCAATCTCGTCTGATCTTGGAAGCTAAGCAGTGTTGGGCCTGGTTAGTACTTGGGTGGGAGACCACATGGGAACACCAGGTGCTGTAGGTTTTTTCACATTACAGGCAAATTGTTTTTATTCTCTAGCTATTTAAATTGGAAACTTTTTCTTTTTATTGCCAGTACAGACATTTGGAAGAGGTCAAACAGACACAATAGCCATCACCTAATGACTTACCACACTGTTTAGGCCCAATTCCAACTGCTTTTGGCAGCTAAACAGTGTTGAGCCTCTTTAGTAGTTTAATTTAAGACCCCCTGCTAATATCATGTCCTGTAGGTCTTTTTACATTACCAACACATGATTTTTTTCAGTAAGCCAATACAGTTAGGAAACTTTTTTATTAGCTTACCTGGTGATAGAAGTAGAAGCGGGCAAAAAAGTGCCTGTATCTCACCTACAGCCATACCACATTGGATAGGCCCAATCTCGTCTGATCTTGGAAGCTAAGCAGTGTTGGGCCTGGTTAGTACTTGGGTGGGAGACCACATGGGAACACCAGGTGCTGTAGGTTTTTTCACATTACAGGCAAATTGTTTTTATTCTCTAGCTATTTAAATTGGAAACTTTTTCTTTTTATTGCCAGTACAGACATTTGGAAGAGGTCAAACAGACACAATAGCCATCACCTAAAGACTTACCACACTGTTTAGGCCCAATTCCAACTGCTTTTGGCAGCTAAACAGTGTTGATCCTCTTTAGTAGTTTAATTTAAGACCCCCTGCTAATATCATGTCCTGTAGGTCGTTTTACATTACCAACACATGATTTTTTTCAGTAAGCCAATACAGTTAGGAAACTTTTTTATTAGCTTACCTGGTGATAGAAGTAGAAGAGGGCAAAAAAGTGCCTGTATCTCACCTACAGCCATACCACATTGGATAGGCCCAATCTCGTCTGATCTTGGAAGCTAAGCAGTGTTGGGCCTGGTTAGTACTTGGGTGGGAGACCACATGGGAACACCAGGTGCTGTAGGTTTTTTCACATTACAGGCAAATTGTTTTTATTCTCTAGCTATTTAAATTGGAAACTTTTTCTTTTTATTGCCAGCACAGACATTTGGAAGAGGTCAAACAGACACAATAGCCATCACCTAAAGACTTACCACACTGTTTAGGCCCAACTCCAACTGCTTTTGGCAGCTAAACAGTGTTGAGCCTCTTTAGTAGTTTAATTTAAGACCCCCTGCTAATATCATGTCCTGTAGGTCTTTTTACATTATCAACACATGATTTTTTTCAGTAAGCCAATACAGTTAGGAAACTTTTTTATTAGCTTACCTGGTGATAGAAGTAGAAGAGGGCAAAAAAGTGCCTGTATCTCACCTACAGCCATACCACATTGGATAGGCCCAATCTCGTCTGATCTTGGAAGCTAAGCAGTGTTGGGCCTGTTTAGTACTTGGGTGGGAGACCACATGGGAACACCAGGTGCTGTAGGTTTTTTCACATTACAGGCAAATTGTTTTTATTCTCTAGCTATTTAAATTGGAAACTTTTTATTTTTATTGCCAGTACAGACATTTGGAAGAGGTCAAACAGACACAATAGCCATCACCTAAAGACTTACCACACTGTTTTGGCCCAATTCCAACTGCTTTTGGCAGCTAAACAGTGTTGAGCCTCTTTAGTAGTTTAATTTAAGACCCCCTGCTAATATCATGTCCTGTAGGTCTTTTTACATTACCAACACATGATTTTTTTCAGTAAGCCAATACAGTTAGGAAACTTTTTTATTAGCTTACCTGGTGATAGAAGTAGAAGAGGGCAAAAAAGTGCCTGTATCTCACCTACAGCCATACCACATTGGATAGGCCCAATCTCGTCTGATCTTGGAAACTAAGCAGTGTTGGGCCTGGTTAGTACTTGGGTGGGAGACCACATGGGAACACCAGGTGCTGTAGGTTTTTTCACATTACAGGCAAATTGTTTTTATTCTCTAGCTATTTAAATTGGAAACTTTTTCTTTTTATTGCCAGTACAGACATTTGGAAGAGGTCAAACAGACACAATAGCCATCACCTAAAGACTTACCACACTGTTTAGGCCCAATTCCAACTGCTTTTGGCAGCTAAACAGTGTTGAGCCTCTTAATAGTTTAATTTAAGACCCCCTGCTAATATCATGTCCTGTAGGTCTTTTTACATTACCAACACATGATTTTTTTCAGTAAGCCAATACAGTTAGGAAACTTTTGTATTAGCTTACCTGGTGATAGAAGTAGAAGAGGGCAAAAAAGTGAATTTAACTCACCTACAACCATACCACATTGGATAGGCCCAATCTCGTCTAATCTTGGAAGCTAAGCAGTGTTGAACCTGTTTAGTACTTGGGTGGGAGACCACATGGGAACACCAGGTGCTGTAGGTTTTTTCACATTACTGGCAAATTGTTTTTATTCTCTAGCTATTTAAATTGGAAACTTTTTCTTTTTATTGACAGCACAGACATTTGGAAGAGGTCAAACAGACACAATAGCCATCACCTAAAGACTTACCACACTGTTTAGGCCCAATTCCAACTGCTTTTGGCAGCTAAACAGTGTTGAGCCTCTTTAGTAGTTTAATTTAAGACCCCCTGCTAATATCATGTCCTGTAGGTCTTTTTACATTACCAACACATGATTTTTTTCAGTAAGCCAATACAGTTAGGAAACTTTTTTATTAGCTTACCTGGTAAAAGAAGTAGAAGAGGGCAAAAAAGTGCCTGTATTTCAACTACAGCCATACCACATTGGATAGGCCCAATCTCGTCTGATCTTGGAAGCTAAGCAGTGTTGGGCCTGGTTAGTACTTGGGTGGGAGACCACATGGGAACACCAGGTGCTGTAGGTTTTTTCACATTACAGGCAAATTGTTTTTATTCTCTAGCTATTTAAATTGGAAACTTTTTCTTTTTATTGCCAGTACAGACATTTGGAAGAGGTCAAACAGACACAATAGCCATCACATAAAGACTTACCACACTGTTTAGGCCCAATTCCAACTGCTTTTGGCAGCTAAACAGTGTTGAGCCCCTTTAGTAGTTTAATTTAAGACCCCCTGCTAATATCATGTCCTGTAGGTCTTTTTACATTACCAACACATGATTTTTTTCAGTAAGCCAATACAGTTAGGAAACTTTTTTATTAGCTTACCAGGTGATAGAAGTAGAAGAGGGCAAAAAAGTGCCTGTATTTCACCTACAGCCATACCACATTGGATAGGCCCAATCTCGTCTGTTCTTGGAAGCTAAGCAGTGTTGGGCCTGGTTAGTACTTGGGTAAGAGACCACATGGGAACACCAGGTGCTGTAGGTTTTTTCACATTACAGGCAAATTGTTTTTATTCTCTAGCTATTTATATTGGAAACTTTTTCTTTTTATTGCCAGCACAGACATTTGGAAGAGGTCAAACAGACACAATAGCCATCACCTAAAGACTTACCACACTGTTTAGGCTCAATTCCAACTGCTTTTGGCAGCTAAACAGTGTTGAGCCTCTTTTGTAGTTTAATTTAAGACCCCCTGCTAATATCATGTCCTGTAGGTCTTTTTACATTACCAACACATGACTTTTTTCAGTAAGCCAATACAGTTAGGAAACTTTTGTATTAGCTTACCTGGTGATAGAAGTAGAAGAGGGCAAAAAAGTGCCTTTAACTCACCTACAGCAATACCACATTGGATAGGCCCAATCTCGTCTGATCTTGGAAGCTAAGCAGTGTTGGGCCTGGTTAGTACTTGGGTGGAAGACCACATGGGAACACCAGGTGCTGTAGGTTTTTTCACATTACTGGCAAATTGTTTTTATTCTCTAGCTATTTAAATTTGAAACTTTTTCTTTTTATTGCCAGCACAGACATTTGGAAGAGGTCAAACAGACACAATAGCCATCACCTAAAGACTTACCTCACTGTTTAGGCCCAATTCCAACTGCTTTTGGCAGCTAAACAGTGTTGAGCCTCTTTAGTAGTTTAATTTAAGACCCCCTGCTAATATCATGTCCTGTAGGTCTTTTTACATTACCAACACATGATTTTTTTCAGTAAGCCAATACAGTTAGGAAACTTTTTTATTAGCTTACCTGGTGATAGAAGTAGAAGCGGGCAAAAAAGTGCCTGTATCTCACCTACAGCCATACCACATTGGATAGGCCCAATCTCGTCTGATCTTGGAAGCTAAGCAGTGTTGGGCCTGGTTAGTACTTGGGTGGGAGACCACATGGGAACACCAGGTGCTGTAGGTTTTTTCACATTACAGGCAAATTGTTTTTATTCTCTAGCTATTTAAATTGGAAACTTTTTCTTTTTATTGCCAGTACAGACATTTGGAAGAGGTCAAACAGACACAATAGCCATCACCTAAAGACTTACCACACTGTTTAGGCCCAATTCCAACTGCTTTTGGCAGCTAAACAGTGTTGATCCTCTTTAGTAGTTTAATTTAAGACCCCCTGCTAATATCATGTCCTGTAGGTCGTTTTACATTACCAACACATGACTTTTTTCAGTAAGCCAATACAGTTAGGAAACTTTTGTATTAGCTTACCTGGTGATAGAAGTAGAAGAGGGCAAAAAAGTGCCTGTATCTCACCTACAGCCATACCACATTGGATAGGCCCAATCTCGTCTGATCTTGGAAGCTAAGCAGTGTTGGGCCTGGTTAGTACTTGGGTGGGAGACCACATGGGAACACCAGGTGCTGTAGGTTTTTTCACATTACAGGCAAATTGTTTTTATTCTCTAGCTATTTAAATTGGAAACTTTTTCTTTTTATTGCCAGCACAGACATTTGGAAGAGGTCAAACAGACACAATAGCCATCACCTAAAGACTTACCACACTGTTTAGGCCCAACTCCAACTGCTTTTGGCAGCTAAACAGTGTTGAGCCTCTTTAGTAGTTTAATTTAAGACCCCCTGCTAATATCATGTCCTGTAGGTCTTTTTACATTATCAACACATGATTTTTTTCAGTAAGCCAATACAGTTAGGAAACTTTTTTATTAGCTTACCTGGTGATAGAAGTAGAAGAGGGCAAAAAAGTGCCTGTATCTCACCTACAGCCATACCACATTGGATAGGCCCAATCTCGTCTGATCTTGGAAGCTAAGCAGTGTTGGGCCTGGTTAGTACTTGGGTGGGAGACCACATGGGAACACCAGGTGCTGTAGGTTTTTTCACATTACAGGCAAATTGTTTTTATTCTCTAGCTATTTAAATTGGAAACTTTTTATTTTTATTGCCAGTACAGACATTTGGAAGAGGTCAAACAGACACAATAGCCATCACCTAAAGACTTACCACACTGTTTTGGCCCAATTCCAACTGCTTTTGGCAGCTAAACAGTGTTGAGCCTCTTAATAGTTTAATTTAAGACCCCCTGCTAATATCATGTCCTGTAGGTCTTTTTACATTACCAACACATGATTTTTTTCAGTAAGCCAATACAGTTAGGAAACTTTTGTATTAGCTTACCTGGTGATAGAAGTAGAAGAGGGCAAAAAAGTGAATTTAACTCACCTACAACCATACCACATTGGATAGGCCCAATCTCGTCTAATCTTGGAAGCTAAGCAGTGTTGAACCTGTTTAGTACTTGGGTGGGAGACCACATGGGAACACCAGGTGCTGTAGGTTTTTTCACATTACTGGCAAATTGTTTTTATTCTCTAGCTATTTAAATTGGAAACTTTTTCTTTTTATTGACAGCACAGACATTTGGAAGAGGTCAAACAGACACAATAGCCATCACCTAAAGACTTACCACACTGTTTAGGCCCAATTCCAACTGCTTTTGGCAGCTAAACAGTGTTGAGCCTCTTTAGTAGTTTAATTTAAGACCCCCTGCTAATATTATGTCCTGTAGGTCTTTTTACATTACCAACACATGATTTTTTTCAGTAAGCCAATACAGTTAGGAAACTTTTTTATTAGCTTACCTGGTAAAAGAAGTAGAAGAGGGCAAAAAAGTGCCTGTATTTCAACTACAGCCATACCACATTGGATAGGCCCAATCTCGTCTGATCTTGGAAGCTAAGCAGTGTTGGGCCTGGTTAGTACTTGGGTGGAAGACCACATGGGAACACCAGGTGCTGTAGGTTTTTTCACATTACTGGCAAATTGTTTTTATTCTCTAGCTATTTAAATTTGAAACTTTTTCTTTTTATTGCCAGCACAGACATTTGGAAGAGGTCAAACAGACACAATAGCCATCACCTAAAGACTTACCTCACTGTTTAGGCCCAATTCCAACTGCTTTTGGCAGCTAAACAGTGTTGAGCCTCTTTAGTAGTTTAATTTAAGACCCCCTGCTAATATCATGTCCTGTAGGTCTTTTTACATTACCAACACATGATTTTTTTCAGTAAGCCAATACAGTTAGGAAACTTTTTTATTAGCTTACCTGGTGATAGAAGTAGAAGCGGGCAAAAAAGTGCCTGTATCTCACCTACAGCCATACCACATTGGATAGGCCCAATCTCGTCTGATCTTGGAAGCTAAGCAGTGTTGGGCCTGGTTAGTACTTGGGTGGGAGACCACATGGGAACACCAGGTGCTGTAGGTTTTTTCACATTACAGGCAAATTGTTTTTATTCTCTAGCTATTTAAATTGGAAACTTTTTCTTTTTATTGCCAGTACAGACATTTGGAAGAGGTCAAACAGACACAATAGCCATCACCTAAAGACTTACCACACTGTTTAGGCCCAATTCCAACTGCTTTTGGCAGCTAAACAGTGTTGATCCTCTTTAGTAGTTTAATTTAAGACCCCCTGCTAATATCATGTCCTGTAGGTCGTTTTACATTACCAACACATGACTTTTTTCAGTAAGCCAATACAGTTAGGAAACTTTTGTATTAGCTTACCTGGTGATAGAAGTAGAAGAGGGCAAAAAAGTGCCTGTATCTCACCTACAGCCATACCACATTGGATAGGCCCAATCTCGTCTGATCTTGGAAGCTAAGCAGTGTTGGGCCTGGTTAGTACTTGGGTGGGAGACCACATGGGAACACCAGGTGCTGTAGGTTTTTTCACATTACAGGCAAATTGTTTTTATTCTCTAGCTATTTAAATTGGAAACTTTTTCTTTTTATTGCCAGCACAGACATTTGGAAGAGGTCAAACAGACACAATAGCCATCACCTAAAGACTTACCACACTGTTTAGGCCCAACTCCAACTGCTTTTGGCAGCTAAACAGTGTTGAGCCTCTTTAGTAGTTTAATTTAAGACCCCCTGCTAATATCATGTCCTGTAGGTCTTTTTACATTATCAACACATGATTTTTTTCAGTAAGCCAATACAGTTAGGAAACTTTTTTATTAGCTTACCTGGTGATAGAAGTAGAAGAGGGCAAAAAAGTGCCTGTATCTCACCTACAGCCATACCACATTGGATAGGCCCAATCTCGTCTGATCTTGGAAGCTAAGCAGTGTTGGGCCTGGTTAGTACTTGGGTGGGAGACCACATGGGAACACCAGGTGCTGTAGGTTTTTTCACATTACAGGCAAATTGTTTTTATTCTCTAGCTATTTAAATTGGAAACTTTTTATTTTTATTGCCAGTACAGACATTTGGAAGAGGTCAAACAGACACAATAGCCATCACCTAAAGACTTACCACACTGTTTTGGCCCAATTCCAACTGCTTTTGGCAGCTAAACAGTGTTAAGCCTCTTAATAGTTTAATTTAAGACCCCCTGCTAATATCATGTCCTGTAGGTCTTTTTACATTACCAACACATGATTTTTTTCAGTAAGCCAATACAGTTAGGAAACTTTTGTATTAGCTTACCTGGTGATAGAAGTAGAAGAGGGCAAAAAAGTGAATTTAACTCACCTACAACCATACCACATTGGATAGGCCCAATCTCGTCTAATCTTGGAAGCTAAGCAGTGTTGAACCTGTTTAGTACTTGGGTGGGAGACCACATGGGAACACCAGGTGCTGTAGGTTTTTTCACATTACTGGCAAATTGTTTTTATTCTCTAGCTATTTAAATTGGAAACTTTTTCTTTTTATTGACAGCACAGACATTTGGAAGAGGTCAAACAGACACAATAGCCATCACCTAAAGACTTACCACACTGTTTAGGCCCAATTCCAACTGCTTTTGGCAGCTAAACAGTGTTGAGCCTCTTTAGTAGTTTAATTTAAGACCCCCTGCTAATATTATGTCCTGTAGGTCTTTTTACATTACCAACACATGATTTTTTTCAGTAAGCCAATACAGTTAGGAAACTTTTTTATTAGCTTACCTGGTAAAAGAAGTAGAAGAGGGCAAAAAAGTGCCTGTATTTCAACTACAGCCATACCACATTGGATAGGCCCAATCTCGTCTGATCTTGGAAGCTAAGCAGTGTTGGGCCTGGTTAGTACTTGGGTGGGAGACCACATGGGAACACCAGGTGCTGTAGGTTTTTTCACATTACAGGCAAATTGTTTTTATTCTCTAGCTATTTAAATTGGAAACTTTTTCTTTTTATTGCCAGTACAGACATTTGGAAGAGGTCAAACAGACACAATAGCCATCACATAAAGACTTACCACACTGTTTAGGCCCAATTCCAACTGCTTTTGGCAGCTAAACAGTGTTGAGCCCCTTTAGTAGTTTAATTTAAGACCCCCTGCTAATATCATGTCCTGTAGGTCTTTTTACATTACCAACACATGATTTTTTTCAGTAAGCCAATACAGTTAGGAAACTTTTTTATTAGCTTACCAGGTGATAGAAGTAGAAGAGGGCAAAAAAGTGCCTGTATTTCACCTACAGCCATACCACATTGGATAGGCCCAATCTCGTCTGTTCTTGGAAGCTAAGCAGTGTTGGGCCTGGTTAGTACTTGGGTAAGAGACCACATGGGAACACCAGGTGCTGTAGGTTTTTTCACATTACAGGCAAATTGTTTTTATTCTCTAGCTATTTATATTGGAAACTTTTTCTTTTTATTGCCAGCACAGACATTTGGAAGAGGTCAAACAGACACAATAGCCATCACCTAAAGACTTACCACACTGTTTAGGCTCAATTCCAACTGCTTTTGGCAGCTAAACAGTGTTGAGCCTCTTTTGTAGTTTAATTTAAGACCCCCTGCTAATATCATGTCCTGTAGGTCTTTTTACATTACCAACACATGACTTTTTTCAGTAAGCCAATACAGTTAGGAAACTTTTGTATTAGCTTACCCGGTGATAGAAGTAGAAGAGGGCAAAAAAGTGCCTTTAACTCACCTACAGCAATACCACATTGGATAGGCCCAATCTCGTCTGATCTTGGAAGCTAAGCAGTGTTGGGCCTGGTTAGTACTTGGGTGGGAGACCACATGGGAACACCAGGTGCTGTAGGTTTTTTCACATTACTGGCAAATTGTTTTTATTCTCTAGCTATTTAAATTTGAAACTTTTTCTTTTTATTGCCAGCACAGACATTTGGAAGAGGTCAAACAGACACAATAGCCATCACCTAAAGACTTACCTCACTGTTTAGGCCCAATTCCAACTGCTTTTGGCAGCTAAACAGTGTTGAGCCTCTTTAGTAGTTTAATTTAAGACCCCCTGCTAATATCATGTCCTGTAGGTCTTTTTACATTACCAACACATGATTTTTTTCAGTAAGCCAATACAGTTAGGAAACTTTTTTATTAGCTTACCTGGTGATAGAAGTAGAAGCGGGCAAAAAAGTGCCTGTATCTCACCTACAGCCATACCACATTGGATAGGCCCAATCTCGTCTGATCTTGGAAGCTAAGCAGTGTTGGGCCTGGTTAGTACTTGGGTGGGAGACCACATGGGAACACCAGGTGCTGTAGGTTTTTTCACATTACAGGCAAATTGTTTTTATTCTCTAGCTATTTAAATTGGAAACTTTTTCTTTTTATTGCCAGTACAGACATTTGGAAGAGGTCAAACAGACACAATAGCCATCACCTAAAGACTTACCACACTGTTTAGGCCCAATTCCAACTGCTTTTGGCAGCTAAACAGTGTTGATCCTCTTTAGTAGTTTAATTTAAGACCCCCTGCTAATATCATGTCCTGTAGGTCGTTTTACATTACCAACACATGATTTTTTTCAGTAAGCCAATACAGTTAGGAAACTTTTTTATTAGCTTACCTGGTGATAGAAGTAGAAGAGGGCAAAAAAGTGCCTGTATCTCACCTACAGCCATACCACATTGGATAGGCCCAATCTCGTCTGATCTTGGAAGCTAAGCAGTGTTGGGCCTGGTTAGTACTTGGGTGGGAGACCACATGGGAACACCAGGTGCTGTAGGTTTTTTCACATTACAGGCAAATTGTTTTTATTCTCTAGCTATTTAAATTGGAAACTTTTTCTTTTTATTGCCAGCACAGACATTTGGAAGAGGTCAAACAGACACAATAGCCATCACCTAAAGACTTACCACACTGTTTAGGCCCAACTCCAACTGCTTTTGGCAGCTAAACAGTGTTGAGCCTCTTTAGTAGTTTAATTTAAGACCCCCTGCTAATATCATGTCCTGTAGGTCTTTTTACATTATCAACACATGATTTTTTTCAGTAAGCCAATACAGTTAGGAAACTTTTTTATTAGCTTACCTGGTGATAGAAGTAGAAGAGGGCAAAAAAGTGCCTGTATCTCACCTACAGCCATACCACATTGGATAGGCCCAATCTCGTCTGATCTTGGAAGCTAAGCAGTGTTGGGCCTGGTTAGTACTTGGGTGGGAGACCACATGGGAACACCAGGTGCTGTAGGTTTTTTCACATTACAGGCAAATTGTTTTTATTCTCTAGCTATTTAAATTGGAAACTTTTTATTTTTATTGCCAGTACAGACATTTGGAAGAGGTCAAACAGACACAATAGCCATCACCTAAAGACTTACCACACTGTTTTGGCCCAATTCCAACTGCTTTTGGCAGCTAAACAGTGTTGAGCCTCTTTAGAAGTTTAATTTAAGACCCCCTGCTAATATCATGTCCTGTAGGTCTTTTTACATTACCAACACATGATTTTTTTCAGTAAGCCAATACAGTTAGGAAACTTTTTTATTAGCTTACCTGGTGATAGAAGTAGAAGAGGGCAAAAAAGTGCCTGTATCTCACCTACAGCCATACCACATTGGATAGGCCCAATCTCGTCTGATCTTGGAAACTAAGCAGTGTTGGGCCTGGTTAGTACTTGGGTGGGAGACCACATGGGAACACCAGGTGCTGTAGGTTTTTTCACATTACAGGCAAATTGTTTTTATTCTCTAGCTATTTAAATTGGAAACTTTTTCTTTTTATTGCCAGTACAGACATTTGGAAGAGGTCAAACAGACACAATAGCCATCACCTAAAGACTTACCACACTGTTTAGGCCCAATTCCAACTGCTTTTGGCAGCTAAACAGTGTTGAGCCTCTTAATAGTTTAATTTAAGACCCCCTGCTAATATCATGTCCTGTAGGTCTTTTTACATTACCAACACATGATTTTTTTCAGTAAGCCAATACAGTTAGGAAACTTTTGTATTAGCTTACCTGGTGATAGAAGTAGAAGAGGGCAAAAAAGTGAATTTAACTCACCTACAACCATACCACATTGGATAGGCCCAATCTCGTCTAATCTTGGAAGCTAAGCAGTGTTGAACCTGTTTAGTACTTGGGTGGGAGACCACATGGGAACACCAGGTGCTGTAGGTTTTTTCACATTACTGACAAATTGTTTTTATTCTCTAGCTATTTAAATTGGAAACTTTTTCTTTTTATTGACAGCACAGACATTTGGAAGAGGTCAAACAGACACAATAGCCATCACCTAAAGACTTACCACACTGTTTAGGCCCAATTCCAACTGCTTTTGGCAGCTAAACAGTGTTGAGCCTCTTTAGTAGTTTAATTTAAGACCCCCTGCTAATATCATGTCCTGTAGGTCTTTTTACATTACCAACACATGATTTTTTTCAGTAAGCCAATACAGTTAGGAAACTTTTTTATTAGCTTACCTGGTAAAAGAAGTAGAAGAGGGCAAAAAAGTGCCTGTATTTCAACTACAGCCATACCACATTGGATAGGCCCAATCTCGTCTGATCTTGGAAGCTAAGCAGTGTTGGGCCTGGTTAGTACTTGGGTGGGAGACCACATGGGAACACCAGGTGCTGTAGGTTTTTTCACATTACAGGCAAATTGTTTTTATTCTCTAGCTATTTAAATTGGAAACTTTTTCTTTTTATTGCCAGTACAGACATTTGGAAGAGGTCAAACAGACACAATAGCCATCACATAAAGACTTACCACACTGTTTAGGCCCAATTCCAACTGCTTTTGGCAGCTAAACAGTGTTGAGCCCCTTTAGTAGTTTAATTTAAGACCCCCTGCTAATATCATGTCCTGTAGGTCTTTTTACATTACCAACACATGATTTTTTTCAGTAAGCCAATACAGTTAGGAAACTTTTTTATTAGCTTACCAGGTGATAGAAGTAGAAGAGGGCAAAAAAGTGCCTGTATTTCACCTACAGCCATACCACATTGGATAGGCCCAATCTCGTCTGTTCTTGGAAGCTAAGCAGTGTTGGGCCTGGTTAGTACTTGGGTAAGAGACCACATGGGAACACCAGGTGCTGTAGGTTTTTTCACATTACAGGCAAATTGTTTTTATTCTCTAGCTATTTATATTGGAAACTTTTTCTTTTTATTGCCAGCACAGACATTTAGAAGAGGTCAAACAGACACAATAGCCATCACCTAAAGACTTACCACACTGTTTAGGCTCAATTCCAACTGCTTTTGGCAGCTAAACAGTGTTGAGCCTCTTTTGTAGTTTAATTTAAGACCCCCTGCTAATATCATGTCCTGTAGGTCTTTTTACATTACCAACACATGACTTTTTTCAGTAAGCCAATACAGTTAGGAAACTTTTGTATTAGCTTACCTGGTGATAGAAGTAGAAGAGGGCAAAAAAGTGCCTTTAACTCACCTACAGCAATACCACATTGGATAGGCCCAATCTCGTCTAATCTTGGAAGCTAAGCAGTGTTGGGCCTGGTTAGTACTTGGGTGGGAGACCACATGGGAACACCAGGTGCTGTAGGTTTTTTCACATTACTGGCAAATTGTTTTTATTCTCTAGCTATTTAAATTTGAAACTTTTTCTTTTTATTGCCAGCACAGACATTTGGAAGAGGTCAAACAGACACAATAGCCATCACCTAAAGACTTACCTCACTGTTTAGGCCCAATTCCAACTGCTTTTGGCAGCTAAACAGTGTTGAGCCTCTTTAGTAGTTTAATTTAAGACCCCCTGCTAATATCATGTCCTGTAGGTCTTTTTACATTACCAACACATGATTTTTTTCAGTAAGCCAATACAGTTAGGAAACTTTTTTATTAGCTTACCTGGTGATAGAAGTAGAAGAGGGCAAAAAAGTGCCTGTATCTCAACTACAGCCGTACCACATTGGATAGGCCCAATCTCGTCTGAACTTGGAAGCTAAGCAGTTTTGGGCCTGGTTAGTACTTGGGTGGGAGACCACATGGGAACACCAGGTGCTGTAGGATTTTTCACATTACAGGCAAATTGTTTTTATTCTCTAGCTATTTAAATTGGAAACTTTTTATTTTTATTGCCAGTACAGACATTTGGAAGAGGTCAAACAGACACAATAGCCATCACCTAAAGACTTACCACACTGTTTAGGCCCAATTCCAACTGCTTTTGGCAGCTAAACAGTGTTGGGCCTCTTTAGTAGTTTAATATAAGACTCCCTGCTAATATCATGTCCTGTAGGTCTTTTTACATTACCAACACATGATTTTTTTCAGTAAGCCAATACAGTTAGGAAACTTTTTTATTAGCTTACCTGGTGATAGAAGTAGAAGAGGGCAAAAAAGTGCCTGTATCTCACCTACAGCCATACCACATTGGATAGGCCCAATCTCGTCTGATCTTGGAAGCTAAGCAGTGTTGGGCCTGGTTAGTACTTGGGTGGGAGACCACATGGGAACACCAGGTGCTGTAGATTTTTTCACATTACAGGCAAATTGTTTTTATTCTCTAGCTATTTAAATTGGAAACTTTTTCTTTTTATTGCCAGTACAGACATTTGGAAGAGGTCAAACAGACACAATAGCCATCACCTAAAGACTTACCACACTGTTTAGGCCCAATTCCAACTGCTTTTGGCAGCTAAACAGTGTTGATCCTCTTTAGTAGTTTAATTTAAGACCCCCTGCTAATATCATGTCCTGTAGGTCTTTTTACATTATCAACACATGATTTTTTTCAGTAAGCCAATACAGTTAGGAAACTTTTTTATTAGCTTACCTGGTGATAGAAGTAGAAGAGGGCAAAAAAGTGCCTGTATCTCACCTACAGCCATACCACATTGGATAGGCCCAATCTCGTCTGATCTTGGAAGCTAAGCAGTGTTGGGCCTGGTTAGTACTTGGGTGGGAGACCACATGGGAACACCAGGTGCTGTAGGTTTTTTCACATTACAGGCAAATTGTTTTTATTCTCTAGCTATTTAAATTGGAAACTTTTTATTTTTATTGCCAGTACAGACATTTGGAAGAGGTCAAACAGACACAATAGCCATCACCTAAAGACTTACCACACTGTTTTGGCCCAATTCCAACTGCTTTTGGCAGCTAAACAGTGTTGAGCCTCTTTAGAAGTTTAATTTAAGACCCCCTGCTAATATCATGTCCTGTAGGTCTTTTTACATTACCAACACATGATTTTTTTCAGTAAGCCAATACAGTTAGGAAACTTTTTTATTAGCTTACCTGGTGATAGAAGTAGAAGAGGGCAAAAAAGTGCCTGTATCTCACCTACAGCCATACCACATTGGATAGGCCCAATCTCGTCTGATCTTGGAAACTAAGCAGTGTTGGGCCTGGTTAGTACTTGGGTGGGAGACCACATGGGAACACCAGGTGCTGTAGGTTTTTTCACATTACAGGCAAATTGTTTTTATTCTCTAGCTATTTAAATTGGAAACTTTTTCTTTTTATTGCCAGTACAGACATTTGGAAGAGGTCAAACAGACACAATAGCCATCACCTAAAGACTTACCACACTGTTTAGGCCCAATTCCAACTGCTTTTGGCAGCTAAACAGTGTTGAGCCTCTTAATAGTTTAATTTAAGACCCCCTGCTAATATCATGTCCTGTAGGTCTTTTTACATTACCAACACATGATTTTTTTCAGTAAGCCAATACAGTTAGGAAACTTTTGTATTAGCTTACCTGGTGATAGAAGTAGAAGAGGGCAAAAAAGTGAATTTAACTCACCTACAACCATACCACATTGGATAGGCCCAATCTCGTCTAATCTTGGAAGCTAAGCAGTGTTGAACCTGTTTAGTACTTGGGTGGGAGACCACATGGGAACACCAGGTGCTGTAGGTTTTTTCACATTACTGACAAATTGTTTTTATTCTCTAGCTATTTAAATTGGAAACTTTTTCTTTTTATTGACAGCACAGACATTTGGAAGAGGTCAAACAGACACAATAGCCATCACCTAAAGACTTACCACACTGTTTAGGCCCAATTCCAACTGCTTTTGGCAGCTAAACAGTGTTGAGCCTCTTTAGTAGTTTAATTTAAGACCCCCTGCTAATATCATGTCCTGTAGGTCTTTTTACATTACCAACACATGATTTTTTTCAGTAAGCCAATACAGTTAGGAAACTTTTTTATTAGCTTACCTGGTAAAAGAAGTAGAAGAGGGCAAAAAAGTGCCTGTATTTCAACTACAGCCATACCACATTGGATAGGCCCAATCTCGTCTGATCTTGGAAGCTAAGCAGTGTTGGGCCTGGTTAGTACTTGGGTGGGAGACCACATGGGAACACCAGGTGCTGTAGGTTTTTTCACATTACAGGCAAATTGTTTTTATTCTCTAGCTATTTAAATTGGAAACTTTTTCTTTTTATTGCCAGTACAGACATTTGGAAGAGGTCAAACAGACACAATAGCCATCACATAAAGACTTACCACACTGTTTAGGCCCAATTCCAACTGCTTTTGGCAGCTAAACAGTGTTGAGCCCCTTTAGTAGTTTAATTTAAGACCCCCTGCTAATATCATGTCCTGTAGGTCTTTTTACATTACCAACACATGATTTTTTTCAGTAAGCCAATACAGTTAGGAAACTTTTTTATTAGCTTACCAGGTGATAGAAGTAGAAGAGGGCAAAAAAGTGCCTGTATTTCACCTACAGCCATACCACATTGGATAGGCCCAATCTCGTCTGTTCTTGGAAGCTAAGCAGTGTTGGGCCTGGTTAGTACTTGGGTAAGAGACCACATGGGAACACCAGGTGCTGTAGGTTTTTTCACATTACAGGCAAATTGTTTTTATTCTCTAGCTATTTATATTGGAAACTTTTTCTTTTTATTGCCAGCACAGACATTTGGAAGAGGTCAAACAGACACAATAGCCATCACCTAAAGACTTACCACACTGTTTAGGCTCAATTCCAACTGCTTTTGGCAGCTAAACAGTGTTGAGCCTCTTTTGTAGTTTAATTTAAGACCCCCTGCTAATATCATGTCCTGTAGGTCTTTTTACATTACCAACACATGACTTTTTTCAGTAAGCCAATACAGTTAGGAAACTTTTGTATTAGCTTACCTGGTGATAGAAGTAGAAGAGGGCAAAAAAGTGCCTTTAACTCACCTACAGCAATACCACATTGGATAGGCCCAATCTCGTCTGATCTTGGAAGCTAAGCAGTGTTGGGCCTGGTTAGTACTTGGGTGGGAGACCACATGGGAACACCAGGTGCTGTAGGTTTTTTCACATTACTGGCAAATTGTTTTTATTCTCTAGCTATTTAAATTTGAAACTTTTTCTTTTTATTGCCAGCACAGACATTTGGAAGAGGTCAAACAGACACAATAGCCATCACCTAAAGACTTACCTCACTGTTTAGGCCCAATTCCAACTGCTTTTGGCAGCTAAACAGTGTTGAGCCTCTTTAGTAGTTTAATTTAAGACCCCCTGCTAATATCATGTCCTGTAGGTCTTTTTACATTACCAACACATGATTTTTTTCAGTAAGCCAATACAGTTAGGAAACTTTTTTATTAGCTTACCTGGTGATAGAAGTAGAAGAGGGCAAAAAAGTGCCTGTATCTCAACTACAGCCATACCACATTGGATAGGCCCAATCTCGTCTGAACTTGGAAGCTAAGCAGTTTTGGGCCTGGTTAGTACTTGGGTGGGAGACCACATGGGAACACCAGGTGCTGTAGGATTTTTCACATTACAGGCAAATTGTTTTTATTCTCTAGCTATTTAAATTGGAAACTTTTTATTTTTATTGCCAGTACAGACATTTGGAAGAGGTCAAACAGACACAATAGCCATCACCTAAAGACTTACCACACTGTTTAGGCCCAATTCCAACTGCTTTTGGCAGCTAAACAGTGTTGGGCCTCTTTAGTAGTTTAATATAAGACTCCCTGCTAATATCATGTCCTGTAGGTCTTTTTACATTACCAACACATGATTTTTTTCAGTAAGCCAATACAGTTAGGAAACTTTTTTATTAGCTTACCTGGTGATAGAAGTAGAAGAGGGCAAAAAAGTGCCTGTATCTCACCTACAGCCATACCACATTGGATAGGCCCAATCTCGTCTGATCTTGGAAGCTAAGCAGTGTTGGGCCTGGTTAGTACTTGGGTGGGAGACCACATGGGAACACCAGGTGCTGTAGATTTTTTCACATTACAGGCAAATTGTTTTTATTCTCTAGCTATTTAAATTGGAAACTTTTTCTTTTTATTGCCAGTACAGACATTTGGAAGAGGTCAAACAGACACAATAGCCATCACCTAAAGACTTACCACACTGTTTAGGCCCAATTCCAACTGCTTTTGGCAGCTAAACAGTGTTGATCCTCTTTAGTAGTTTAATTTAAGACCCCCTGCTAATATCATGTCCTGTAGGTCATTTTACATTACCAACACATGATTTTTTTCAGTAAGTCAATACAGTTAGGAAACTTTTTTATTAGCTTACCTGGTGATAGAAGTAGAAGAGGGCAAAAAAGTGCCTGTATCTCACCTAGAGCCATACCACATTGGATAGGCCCAATCTCGTCTGATCTTGGAAGCTAAGCAGTGTTGGGCCTGGTTAGTACTTGGGTGGGAGACCACATGGGAACACCAGGTGCTGTAGGTTTTTTCACATTACAGGCAAATTGTTTTTATTCTCTAGCTATTTAAATTGGAAACTTTTTCTTTTTATTGCCAGCACAGACATTTGGAAGAGGTCAAACAGACACAATAGCCATCACCTAAAGACTTACCACACTGTTTAGGCCCAACTCCAACTGCTTTTGGCAGCTAAACAGTGTTGAGCCTCTTTAGTAGTTTAATTTAAGACCCCCTGCTAATATCATGTCCTGTAGGTCTTTTTACATTATCAACACATGATTTTTTTCAGTAAGCCAATACAGTTAGGAAACTTTTTTATTAGCTTACCTGGTGATAGAAGTAGAAGAGGGCAAAAAAGTGCCTGTATCTCACCTACAGCCATACCACATTGGATAGGCCCAATCTCGTCTGATCTTGGAAGCTAAGCAGTGTTGGGCCTGGTTAGTACTTGGGTGGGAGACCACATGGGAACACCAGGTGCTGTAGGTTTTTTCACATTACAGGCAAATTGTTTTTATTCTCTAGCTATTTAAATTGGAAACTTTTTCTTTTTATTGCCAGTACAGACATTTGGAAGAGGTCAAACAGACACAATAGCCATCACCTAAAGACTTACCACACTGTTTTGGCCCAATTCCAACTGCTTTTGGCAGCTAAACAGTGTTGAGCCTCTTTAGTAGTTTAATTTAAGACCCCCTGCTAATATCATGTCCTGTAGGTCTTTTTACATTACCAACACATGATTTTTTTTCAGTAAGCCAATACAGTTAGGAAACTTTTGTATTAGCTTACCTGGTGATAGAAGTAGAAGAGGGCAAAAAAGTGCCTTTAACTCACCTACAGCCATACCATATTGGATAGGCCCAATCTCGTCTGATCTTGGAAGCTAAGCAGTGTTGGGCCTGGTTAGTACTTGGGTGGGAGACCACATGGGAACACCAGGTGCTGTAGTTTTTTTCACATTACAGGCAAATTGTTTTTATTCTCTAGCTATTTAAATTGGAAACTTTTTCTTTTTATTGCCAGTACAGACATTTGGAAGAGGTCAAACAGACACAATAGCCATCACCTAAAGACTTACCACACTGTTTAGGCCCAATTCCAACTGCTTTTGGCAGCTAAACAGTGTTGAGCCTCTTTAGTAGTTTAATTTAAGACCCCCTGCTAATATCATGTCCTGTAGGTCTTTTTACATTACCAACACATGATTTTTTTCAGTAAGCCAATACAGTTAGGAAACTTTTTTATTAGCTTACCTGGTGATAGAAGTAGAAGAGGGCAAAAAAGTGCCTGTATCTCACCTACAGCCATACCACATTGGATAGGCCCAATCTCGTCTGATCTTGGAAGCTAAGCAGTGTTGGGCCTGGTTAGTACTTGGGTGGGAGACCACATGGGAACACCAGGTGCTGTAGGTTTTTTCACATTACAGGCAAATTGTTTTTATTCTCTAGCTATTTAAATTGGAAACTTTTTCTTTTTATTGCCAGTACAGACATTTGGAAGAGGTCAAACAGACACAATAGCCATCACCTAAAGACTTACCACACTGTTTAGGCCCAATTCCAACTGCTTTTGGCAGCTAAACAGTGTTGATCCTCTTTAGTAGTTTAATTTAAGACCCCCTGCTAATATCATGTCCTGTAGGTCGTTTTACATTACCAACACATGATTTTTTTCAGTAAGCCAATACAGTTAGGAAACTTTTTTATTAGCTTACCTGGTGATAGAAGTAGAAGAGGGCAAAAAAGTGCCTGTATCTCACCTAGAGCCATACCACATTGGATAGGCCCAATCTCGTCTGATCTTGGAAGCTAAGCAGTGTTGGGCCTGGTTAGTACTTGGGTGGGAGACCACATGGGAACACCAGGTGCTGTAGGTTTTTTCACATTACAGGCAAATTGTTTTTATTCTCTAGCTATTTAAATTGGAAACTTTTTCTTTTTATTGCCAGCACAGACATTTGGAAGAGGTCAAACAGACACAATAGCCATCACCTAAAGACTTACCACACTGTTTAGGCCCAACTCCAACTGCTTTTGGCAGCTAAACAGTGTTGAGCCTCTTTAGTAGTTTAATTTAAGACCCCCTGCTAATATCATGTCCTGCAGGTCTTTTTACATTATCAACACATGATTTTTTTCAGTAAGCCAATACAGTTAGGAAACTTTTTTATTAGCTTACCTGGTGATAGAAGTAGAAGAGGGCAAAAAAGTGCCTGTATCTCACCTACAGCCATACCACATTGGATAGGCCCAATCTCGTCTGATCTTGGAAGCTAAGCAGTGTTGGGCCTGGTTAGTACTTGGGTGGGAGACCACATGGGAACACCAGGTGCTGTAGGTTTTTTCACATTACAGGCAAATTGTTTTTATTCTCTAGCTATTTAAATTGGAAACTTTTTCTTTTTATTGCCAGTACAGACATTTGGAAGAGGTCAAACAGACACAATAGCCATCACCTAAAGACTTACCACACTGTTTAGGCCCAATTCCAACTGCTTTTGGCAGCTAAACAGTGTTGATCCTCTTTAGTAGTTTAATTTAAGACCCCCTGCTAATATCATGTCCTGTAGGTCATTTTACATTACCAACACATGATTTTTTTCAGTAAGTCAATACAGTTAGGAAACTTTTTTATTAGCTTACCTGGTGATAGAAGTAGAAGAGGGCAAAAAAGTGCCTGTATCTCACCTAGAGCCATACCACATTGGATAGGCCCAATCTCGTCTGATCTTGGAAGCTAAGCAGTGTTGGGCCTGGTTAGTACTTGGGTGGGAGACCACATGGGAACACCAGGTGCTGTAGGTTTTTTCACATTACAGGCAAATTGTTTTTATTCTCTAGCTATTTAAATTGGAAACTTTTTCTTTTTATTGCCAGTACAGACATTTGGAAGAGGTCAAACAGACACAATAGCCATCACCTAAAGACTTACCACACTGTTTAGGCCCAATTCCAACTGCTTTTGGCAGCTAAACAGTGTTGATCCTCTTTAGTAGTTTAATTTAAGACCCCCTGCTAATATCATGTCCTGTAGGTCATTTTACATTACCAACACATGATTTTTTTCAGTAAGTCAATACAGTTAGGAAACTTTTTTATTAGCTTACCTGGTGATAGAAGTAGAAGAGGGCAAAAAAGTGCCTGTATCTCACCTAGAGCCATACCACATTGGATAGGCCCAATCTCGTCTGATCTTGGAAGCTAAGCAGTGTTGGGCCTGGTTAGTACTTGGGTGGGAGACCACATGGGAACATTAGGTGCTGTAGGTTTTTTCACATTACAGGCAAATTGTTTTTATTCTCTAGCTATTTAAATTGGAAACTTTTTCTTTTTATTGCCAGTACAGACATTTGGAAGAGGTCAAACAGACACAATAGCCATCACCTAAAGACTTACCACACTGTTTAGGCCCAATTCCAACTGCTTTTGGCAGCTAAACAGTGTTGAGCCTCTTTAGTAGTTTAATTTAAGACCCCCTGCTAATATCATGTACTGTATGTCTTTTTACATTACCAACACATGATTTTTTTCAGTAAGCCAATACAGTTAGGAAACTTTTGTATTAGCTTACCTGGTGATAGAAGTAGAAGAGGGCAAAAAAGTGCCTGTATCTCACCTTCAGCCATACCACATTGGATAGGCCCAATCTCGTCTGATCTTGGAAGCTAAGCAGTGTTGGGCCTGGTTAGTACTTGGGTGGGAGACCACATGGGAACACCAGGTGCTGTAGGTTTTTTCACATTACAGGCAAATTGTTTTTATTCTCTAGCTATTTAAATTGGAAACTTTTTCTTTTTATTGCCAGTACAGACATTTGGAAGAGGTCAAACAGACACAATAGCCATCACCTAATGACTTACCACACTGTTTAGGCCCAATTCCAACTGCTTTTGGCAGCTAAACAGTGTTGAGCCTCTTTAGTAGTTTAATTTAAGACCCCCTGCTAATATCATGTCCTGTAGGTCTTTTTACATTACCAACACATGATTTTTTTCAGTAAGCCAATACAGTTAGGAAACTTTTTTATTAGCTTACCTGGTGATAGAAGTAGAAGCGGGCAAAAAAGTGCCTGTATCTCACCTACAGCCATACCACATTGGATAGGCCCAATCTCGTCTGATCTTGGAAGCTAAGCAGTGTTGGGCCTGGTTAGTACTTGGGTGGGAGACCACATGGGAACACCAGGTGCTGTAGGTTTTTTCACATTACAGGCAAATTGTTTTTATTCTCTAGCTATTTAAATTGGAAACTTTTTCTTTTTATTGCCAGTACAGACATTTGGAAGAGGTCAAACAGACACAATAGCCATCACCTAAAGACTTACCACACTGTTTAGGCCCAATTCCAACTGCTTTTGGCAGCTAAACAGTGTTGATCCTCTTTAGTAGTTTAATTTAAGACCCCCTGCTAATATCATGTCCTGTAGGTCGTTTTACATTACCAACACATGATTTTTTTCAGTAAGCCAATACAGTTAGGAAACTTTTTTATTAGCTTACCTGGTGATAGAAGTAGAAGAGGGCAAAAAAGTGCCTGTATCTCACCTACAGCCATACCACATTGGATAGGCCCAATCTCGTCTGATCTTGGAAGCTAAGCAGTGTTGGGCCTGGTTAGTACTTGGGTGGGAGACCACATGGGAACACCAGGTGCTGTAGGTTTTTTCACATTACAGGCAAATTGTTTTTATTCTCTAGCTATTTAAATTGGAAACTTTTTCTTTTTATTGCCAGCACAGACATTTGGAAGAGGTCAAACAGACACAATAGCCATCACCTAAAGACTTACCACACTGTTTAGGCCCAACTCCAACTGCTTTTGGCAGCTAAACAGTGTTGAGCCTCTTTAGTAGTTTAATTTAAGACCCCCTGCTAATATCATGTCCTGTAGGTCTTTTTACATTATCAACACATGATTTTTTTCAGTAAGCCAATACAGTTAGGAAACTTTTTTATTAGCTTACCTGGTGATAGAAGTAGAAGAGGGCAAAAAAGTGCCTGTATCTCACCTACAGCCATACCACATTGGATAGGCCCAATCTCGTCTGATCTTGGAAGCTAAGCAGTGTTGGGCCTGTTTAGTACTTGGGTGGGAGACCACATGGGAACACCAGGTGCTGTAGGTTTTTTCACATTACAGGCAAATTGTTTTTATTCTCTAGCTATTTAAATTGGAAACTTTTTATTTTTATTGCCAGTACAGACATTTGGAAGAGGTCAAACAGACACAATAGCCATCACCTAAAGACTTACCACACTGTTTTGGCCCAATTCCAACTGCTTTTGGCAGCTAAACAGTGTTGAGCCTCTTTAGTAGTTTAATTTAAGACCCCCTGCTAATATCATGTCCTGTAGGTCTTTTTACATTACCAACACATGATTTTTTTCAGTAAGCCAATACAGTTAGGAAACTTTTTTATTAGCTTACCTGGTGATAGAAGTAGAAGAGGGCAAAAAAGTGCCTGTATCTCACCTACAGCCATACCACATTGGATAGGCCCAATCTCGTCTGATCTTGGAAACTAAGCAGTGTTGGGCCTGGTTAGTACTTGGGTGGGAGACCACATGGGAACACCAGGTGCTGTAGGTTTTTTCACATTACAGGCAAATTGTTTTTATTCTCTAGCTATTTAAATTGGAAACTTTTTCTTTTTATTGCCAGTACAGACATTTGGAAGAGGTCAAACAGACACAATAGCCATCACCTAAAGACTTACCACACTGTTTAGGCCCAATTCCAACTGCTTTTGGCAGCTAAACAGTGTTGAGCCTCTTAATAGTTTAATTTAAGACCCCCTGCTAATATCATGTCCTGTAGGTCTTTTTACATTACCAACACATGATTTTTTTCAGTAAGCCAATACAGTTAGGAAACTTTTGTATTAGCTTACCTGGTGATAGAAGTAGAAGAGGGCAAAAAAGTGAATTTAACTCACCTACAACCATACCACATTGGATAGGCCCAATCTCGTCTAATCTTGGAAGCTAAGCAGTGTTGAACCTGTTTAGTACTTGGGTGGGAGACCACATGGGAACACCAGGTGCTGTAGGTTTTTTCACATTACTGGCAAATTGTTTTTATTCTCTAGCTATTTAAATTGGAAACTTTTTCTTTTTATTGACAGCACAGACATTTGGAAGAGGTCAAACAGACACAATAGCCATCACCTAAAGACTTACCACACTGTTTAGGCCCAATTCCAACTGCTTTTGGCAGCTAAACAGTGTTGAGCCTCTTTAGTAGTTTAATTTAAGACCCCCTGCTAATATCATGTCCTGTAGGTCTTTTTACATTACCAACACATGATTTTTTTCAGTAAGCCAATACAGTTAGGAAACTTTTTTATTAGCTTACCTGGTAAAAGAAGTAGAAGAGGGCAAAAAAGTGCCTGTATTTCAACTACAGCCATACCACATTGGATAGGCCCAATCTCGTCTGATCTTGGAAGCTAAGCAGTGTTGGGCCTGGTTAGTACTTGGGTGGGAGACCACATGGGAACACCAGGTGCTGTAGGTTTTTTCACATTACAGGCAAATTGTTTTTATTCTCTAGCTATTTAAATTGGAAACTTTTTCTTTTTATTGCCAGTACAGACATTTGGAAGAGGTCAAACAGACACAATAGCCATCACATAAAGACTTACCACACTGTTTAGGCCCAATTCCAACTGCTTTTGGCAGCTAAACAGTGTTGAGCCCCTTTAGTAGTTTAATTTAAGACCCCCTGCTAATATCATGTCCTGTAGGTCTTTTTACATTACCAACACATGATTTTTTTCAGTAAGCCAATACAGTTAGGAAACTTTTTTATTAGCTTACCAGGTGATAGAAGTAGAAGAGGGCAAAAAAGTGCCTGTATTTCACCTACAGCCATACCACATTGGATAGGCCCAATCTCGTCTGTTCTTGGAAGCTAAGCAGTGTTGGGCCTGGTTAGTACTTGGGTAAGAGACCACATGGGAACACCAGGTGCTGTAGGTTTTTTCACATTACAGGCAAATTGTTTTTATTCTCTAGCTATTTATATTGGAAACTTTTTCTTTTTATTGCCAGCACAGACATTTGGAAGAGGTCAAACAGACACAATAGCCATCACCTAAAGACTTACCACACTGTTTAGGCTCAATTCCAACTGCTTTTGGCAGCTAAACAGTGTTGAGCCTCTTTTGTAGTTTAATTTAAGACCCCCTGCTAATATCATGTCCTGTAGGTCTTTTTACATTACCAACACATGACTTTTTTCAGTAAGCCAATACAGTTAGGAAACTTTTGTATTAGCTTACCTGGTGATAGAAGTAGAAGCGGGCAAAAAAGTGCCTGTATCTCACCTACAGCCATACCACATTGGATAGGCCCAATCTCGTCTGATCTTGGAAGCTAAGCAGTGTTGGGCCTGGTTAGTACTTGGGTGGGAGACCACATGGGAACACCAGGTGCTGTAGGTTTTTTCACATTACAGGCAAATTGTTTTTATTCTCTAGCTATTTAAATTGGAAACTTTTTCTTTTTATTGCCAGTACAGACATTTGGAAGAGGTCAAACAGACACAATAGCCATCACCTAAAGACTTACCACACTGTTTAGGCCCAATTCCAACTGCTTTTGGCAGCTAAACAGTGTTGATCCTCTTTAGTAGTTTAATTTAAGACCCCCTGCTAATATCATGTCCTGTAGGTCGTTTTACATTACCAACACATGATTTTTTTCAGTAAGCCAATACAGTTAGGAAACTTTTTTATTAGCTTACCTGGTGATAGAAGTAGAAGAGGGCAAAAAAGTGCCTGTATCTCACCTACAGCCATACCACATTGGATAGGCCCAATCTCGTCTGATCTTGGAAGCTAAGCAGTGTTGGGCCTGGTTAGTACTTGGGTGGGAGACCACATGGGAACACCAGGTGCTGTAGGTTTTTTCACATTACAGGCAAATTGTTTTTATTCTCTAGCTATTTAAATTGGAAACTTTTTCTTTTTATTGCCAGCACAGACATTTGGAAGAGGTCAAACAGACACAATAGCCATCACCTAAAGACTTACCACACTGTTTAGGCCCAACTCCAACTGCTTTTGGCAGCTAAACAGTGTTGAGCCTCTTTAGTAGTTTAATTTAAGACCCCCTGCTAATATCATGTCCTGTAGGTCTTTTTACATTATCAACACATGATTTTTTTCAGTAAGCCAATACAGTTAGGAAACTTTTTTATTAGCTTACCTGGTGATAGAAGTAGAAGAGGGCAAAAAAGTGCCTGTATCTCACCTACAGCCATACCACATTGGATAGGCCCAATCTCGTCTGATCTTGGAAGCTAAGCAGTGTTGGGCCTGGTTAGTACTTGGGTGGGAGACCACATGGGAACACCAGGTGCTGTAGGTTTTTTCACATTACAGGCAAATTGTTTTTATTCTCTAGCTATTTAAATTGGAAACTTTTTATTTTTATTGCCAGTACAGACATTTGGAAGAGGTCAAACAGACACAATAGCCATCACCTAAAGACTTACCACACTGTTTTGGCCCAATTCCAACTGCTTTTGGCAGCTAAACAGTGTTGAGCCTCTTTAGTAGTTTAATTTAAGACCCCCTGCTAATATCATGTCCTGTAGGTCTTTTTACATTACCAACACATGATTTTTTTCAGTAAGCCAATACAGTTAGGAAACTTTTTTATTAGCTTACCTGGTGATAGAAGTAGAAGAGGGCAAAAAAGTGCCTGTATCTCACCTACAGCCATACCACATTGGATAGGCCCAATCTCGTCTGATCTTGGAAACTAAGCAGTGTTGGGCCTGGTTAGTACTTGGGTGGGAGACCACATGGGAACACCAGGTGCTGTAGGTTTTTTCACATTACAGGCAAATTGTTTTTATTCTCTAGCTATTTAAATTGGAAACTTTTTCTTTTTATTGCCAGTACAGACATTTGGAAGAGGTCAAACAGACACAATAGCCATCACCTAAAGACTTACCACACTGTTTAGGCCCAATTCCAACTGCTTTTGGCAGCTAAACAGTGTTGAGCCTCTTAATAGTTTAATTTAAGACCCCCTGCTAATATCATGTCCTGTAGGTCTTTTTACATTACCAACACATGATTTTTTTCAGTAAGCCAATACAGTTAGGAAACTTTTGTATTAGCTTACCTGGTGATAGAAGTAGAAGAGGGCAAAAAAGTGAATTTAACTCACCTACAACCATACCACATTGGATAGGCCCAATCTCGTCTAATCTTGGAAGCTAAGCAGTGTTGAACCTGTTTAGTACTTGGGTGGGAGACCACATGGGAACACCAGGTGCTGTAGGTTTTTTCACATTACTGGCAAATTGTTTTTATTCTCTAGCTATTTAAATTGGAAACTTTTTCTTTTTATTGACAGCACAGACATTTGGAAGAGGTCAAACAGACACAATAGCCATCACCTAAAGACTTACCACACTGTTTAGGCCCAATTCCAACTGCTTTTGGCAGCTAAACAGTGTTGAGCCTCTTTAGTAGTTTAATTTAAGACCCCCTGCTAATATCATGTCCTGTAGGTCTTTTTACATTATCAACACATGATTTTTTTCAGTAAGCCAATACAGTTAGGAAACTTTTTTATTAGCTTACCTGGTAAAAGAAGTAGAAGAGGGCAAAAAAGTGCCTGTATTTCAACTACAGCCATACCACATTGGATAGGCCCAATCTCGTCTGATCTTGGAAGCTAAGCAGTGTTGGGCCTGGTTAGTACTTGGGTGGGAGACCACATGGGAACACCAGGTGCTGTAGGTTTTTTCACATTACAGGCAAATTGTTTTTATTCTCTAGCTATTTAAATTGGAAACTTTTTCTTTTTATTGCCAGTACAGACATTTGGAAGAGGTCAAACAGACACAATAGCCATCACATAAAGACTTACCACACTGTTTAGGCCCAATTCCAACTGCTTTTGGCAGCTAAACAGTGTTGAGCCCCTTTAGTAGTTTAATTTAAGACCCCCTGCTAATATCATGTCCTGTAGGTCTTTTTACATTACCAACACATGATTTTTTTCAGTAAGCCAATACAGTTAGGAAACTTTTTTATTAGCTTACCAGGTGATAGAAGTAGAAGAGGGCAAAAAAGTGCCTGTATTTCACCTACAGCCATACCACATTGGATAGGCCCAATCTCGTCTGTTCTTGGAAGCTAAGCAGTGTTGGGCCTGGTTAGTACTTGGGTAAGAGACCACATGGGAACACCAGGTGCTGTAGGTTTTTTCACATTACAGGCAAATTGTTTTTATTCTCTAGCTATTTATATTGGAAACTTTTTCTTTTTATTGCCAGCACAGACATTTGGAAGAGGTCAAACAGACACAATAGCCATCACCTAAAGACTTACCACACTGTTTAGGCTCAATTCCAACTGCTTTTGGCAGCTAAACAGTGTTGAGCCTCTTTTGTAGTTTAATTTAAGACCCCCTGCTAATATCATGTCCTGTAGGTCTTTTTACATTACCAACACATGACTTTTTTCAGTAAGCCAATACAGTTAGGAAACTTTTGTATTAGCTTACCTGGTGATAGAAGTAGAAGAGGGCAAAAAAGTGCCTTTAACTCACCTACAGCAATACCACATTGGATAGGCCCAATCTCGTCTGATCTTGGAAGCTAAGCAGTGTTGGGCCTGGTTAGTACTTGGGTGGGAGACCACATGGGAACACCAGGTGCTGTAGGTTTTTTCACATTACTGGCAAATTGTTTTTATTCTCTAGCTATTTAAATTTGAAACTTTTTCTTTTTATTGCCAGCACAGACATTTGGAAGAGGTCAAACAGACACAATAGCCATCACCTAAAGACTTACCTCACTGTTTAGGCCCAATTCCAACTGCTTTTGGCAGCTAAACAGTGTTGAGCCTCTTTAGTAGTTTAATTTAAGACCCCCTGCTAATATCATGTCCTGTAGGTCTTTTTACATTACCAACACATGATTTTTTTCAGTAAGCCAATACAGTTAGGAAACTTTTTTATTAGCTTACCTGGTGATAGAAGTAGAAGAGGGCAAAAAAGTGCCTGTATCTCAACTACAGCCATACCACATTGGATAGGCCCAATCTCGTCTGAACTTGGAAGCTAAGCAGTTTTGGGCCTGGTTAGTACTTGGGTGGGAGACCACATGGGAACACCAGGTGCTGTAGGATTTTTCACATTACAGGCAAATTGTTTTTATTCTCTAGCTATTTAAATTGGAAACTTTTTATTTTTATTGCCAGTACAGACATTTGGAAGAGGTCAAACAGACACAATAGCCATCACCTAAAGACTTACCACACTGTTTTGGCCCAATTCCAACTGCTTTTGGCAGCTAAACAGTGTTGAGCCTCTTTAGTAGTTTAATTTAAGACCCCCTGCTAATATCATGTCCTGTAGGTCTTTTTACATTACCAACACATGATTTTTTTCAGTAAGCCAATACAGTTAGGAAACTTTTTTATTAGCTTACCTGGTGATAGAAGTAGAAGAGGGCAAAAAAGTGCCTGTATCTCACCTACAGCCATACCACATTGGATAGGCCCAATCTCGTCTGATCTTGGAAACTAAGCAGTGTTGGGCCTGGTTAGTACTTGGGTGGGAGACCACATGGGAACACCAGGTGCTGTAGGTTTTTTCACATTACAGGCAAATTGTTTTTATTCTCTAGCTATTTAAATTGGAAACTTTTTCTTTTTATTGCCAGTACAGACATTTGGAAGAGGTCAAACAGACACAATAGCCATCACCTAAAGACTTACCACACTGTTTAGGCCCAATTCCAACTGCTTTTGGCAGCTAAACAGTGTTGAGCCTCTTAATAGTTTAATTTAAGACCCCCTGCTAATATCATGTCCTGTAGGTCTTTTTACATTACCAACACATGATTTTTTTCAGTAAGCCAATACAGTTAGGAAACTTTTGTATTAGCTTACCTGGTGATAGAAGTAGAAGAGGGCAAAAAAGTGAATTTAACTCACCTACAACCATACCACATTGGATAGGCCCAATCTCGTCTAATCTTGGAAGCTAAGCAGTGTTGAACCTGTTTAGTACTTGGGTGGGAGACCACATGGGAACACCAGGTGCTGTAGGTTTTTTCACATTACTGGCAAATTGTTTTTATTCTCTAGCTATTTAAATTGGAAACTTTTTCTTTTTATTGACAGCACAGACATTTGGAAGAGGTCAAACAGACACAATAGCCATCACCTAAAGACTTACCACACTGTTTAGGCCCAATTCCAACTGCTTTTGGCAGCTAAACAGTGTTGAGCCTCTTTAGTAGTTTAATTTAAGACCCCCTGCTAATATCATGTCCTGTAGGTCTTTTTACATTACCAACACATGATTTTTTTCAGTAAGCCAATACAGTTAGGAAACTTTTTTATTAGCTTACCTGGTAAAAGAAGTAGAAGAGGGCAAAAAAGTGCCTGTATTTCAACTACAGCCATACCACATTGGATAGGCCCAATCTCGTCTGATCTTGGAAGCTAAGCAGTGTTGGGCCTGGTTAGTACTTGGGTGGGAGACCACATGGGAACACCAGGTGCTGTAGGTTTTTTCACATTACAGGCAAATTGTTTTTATTCTCTAGCTATTTAAATTGGAAACTTTTTCTTTTTATTGCCAGTACAGACATTTGGAAGAGGTCAAACAGACACAATAGCCATCACATAAAGACTTACCACACTGTTTAGGCCCAATTCCAACTGCTTTTGGCAGCTAAACAGTGTTGAGCCCCTTTAGTAGTTTAATTTAAGACCCCCTGCTAATATCATGTCCTGTAGGTCTTTTTACATTACCAACACATGATTTTTTTCAGTAAGCCAATACAGTTAGGAAACTTTTGTATTAGCTTACCTGGTGATAGAAGTAGAAGAGGGCAAAAAAGTGCCTGTATCTCACCTTCAGCCATACCACATTGGATAGGCCCAATCTCGTCTGATCTTGGAAGCTAAGCAGTGTTGGGCCTGGTTAGTACTTGGGTGGGAGACCACATGGGAACACCAGGTGCTGTAGGTTTTTTCACATTACAGGCAAATTGTTTTTATTCTCTAGCTATTTAAATTGGAAACTTTTTCTTTTTATTGCCAGTACAGACATTTGGAAGAGGTCAAACAGACACAATAGCCATCACCTAAAGACTTACCACACTGTTTAGGCTCAATTCCAACTGCTTTTGGCAGCTAAACAGTGTTGAGCCTCTTTTGTAGTTTAATTTAAGACCCCCTGCTAATATCATGTCCTGTAGGTCTTTTTACATTACCAACACATGACTTTTTTCAGTAAGCCAATACAGTTAGGAAACTTTTGTATTAGCTTACCTGGTGATAGAAGTAGAAGAGGGCAAAAAAGTGCCTTTAACTCACCTACAGCAATACCACATTGGATAGGCCCAATCTCGTCTGATCTTGGAAGCTAAGCAGTGTTGGGCCTGGTTAGTACTTGGGTGGGAGACCACATGGGAACACCAGGTGCTGTAGGTTTTTTCACATTACTGGCAAATTGTTTTTATTCTCTAGCTATTTAAATTTGAAACTTTTTCTTTTTATTGCCAGCACAGACATTTGGAAGAGGTCAAACAGACACAATAGCCATCACCTAAAGACTTACCTCACTGTTTAGGCCCAATTCCAACTGCTTTTGGCAGCTAAACAGTGTTGAGCCTCTTTAGTAGTTTAATTTAAGACCCCCTGCTAATATCATGTCCTGTAGGTCTTTTTACATTACCAACACATGATTTTTTTCAGTAAGCCAATACAGTTAGGAAACTTTTTTATTAGCTTACCTGGTGATAGAAGTAGAAGAGGGCAAAAAAGTGCCTGTATCTCAACTACAGCCATACCACATTGGATAGGCCCAATCTCGTCTGAACTTGGAAGCTAAGCAGTTTTGGGCCTGGTTAGTACTTGGGTGGGAGACCACATGGGAACACCAGGTGCTGTAGGATTTTTCACATTACAGGCAAATTGTTTTTATTCTCTAGCTATTTAAATTGGAAACTTTTTATTTTTATTGCCAGTACAGACATTTGGAAGAGGTCAAACAGACACAATAGCCATCACCTAAAGACTTACCACACTGTTTAGGCCCAATTCCAACTGCTTTTGGCAGCTAAACAGTGTTGGGCCTCTTTAGTAGTTTAATATAAGACTCCCTGCTAATATCATGTCCTGTAGGTCTTTTTACATTACCAACACATGATTTTTTTCAGTAAGCCAATACAGTTAGGAAACTTTTTTATTAGCTTACCTGGTGATAGAAGTAGAAGAGGGCAAAAAAGTGCCTGTATCTCACCTACAGCCATACCACATTGGATAGGCCCAATCTCATCTGATCTTGGAAGCTAAGCAGTGTTGGGCCTGGTTAGTACTTGGGTGGGAGACCACATGGGAACACCAGGTGCTGTAGATTTTTTCACATTACAGGCAAATTGTTTTTATTCTCTAGCTATTTAAATTGGAAACTTTTTCTTTTTATTGCCAGTACAGACATTTGGAAGAGGTCAAACAGACACAATAGCCATCACCTAAAGACTTACCACACTGTTTAGGCCCAATTCCAACTGCTTTTGGCAGCTAAACAGTGTTGAGCCTGTTTAGTAGTTTAATTTAAGACCCCCTGCTAATATCATGTCCTGTAGGTCTTTTTACATTACCAACACATGATTTTTTTCAGTAAGCCAATACAGTTAGGAAACTTTTGTATTAGCTTACCTGGTGATAGAAGTAGAAGAGGCCAAAAAAGTGCCTTTAACTCACCTACAGCCATACCACATTGGATAGGCCCAATCTCGTCTGATCTTGGAAGCTAAGCAGTGTTGGGCCTGTTTAGTACTTGGGTGGGAGACCACATGGGAACACCAGGTGCTGTAGGTTTTTTCACATTACTGGCAAATTGTTTTTATTCT
This sequence comes from Crinia signifera, assembly GCF_055691185.1. Classification (NCBI taxonomy): domain Eukaryota; kingdom Metazoa; phylum Chordata; class Amphibia; order Anura; family Myobatrachidae; genus Crinia; species Crinia signifera. The sequence goes on from NC_139222.1 coordinate 58,864,646, forward strand.
CTAGCTATTTAAATTGGAAACTTTTTCTTTTTATTGCCAGTACAGACATTTGGAAGAGGTCAAACAGACACAATAGCCATCACCTAAAGACTTACCACACTGTTTAGGCCCAATTCCAACTGCTTTTGGCAGCTAAACAGTGTTGATCCTCTTTAGTAGTTTAATTTAAGACCCCCTGCTAATATCATGTACTGTAGGTCTTTTTACATTACCAACACATGATTTTTTTCAGTAAGCCAATACAGTTAGGAAACTTTTGTATTAGCTTACCTGGTGATAGAAGTAGAAGAGGGCAAAAAAGTGCCTGTATCTCACCTACAGCCATACCACATTGGATAGGCCCAATCTCGTCTGATCTTGGAAGCTAAGCAGTGTTGGGCCTGGTTAGTACTTGGGTGGGAGACCACATGGGAACACCAGGTGCTGTAGGTTTTTTCACATTACAGGCAAATTGTTTTTATTCTCTAGCTATTTAAATTGGAAACTTTTTCTTTTTATTGCCAGTACAGACATTTGGAAGAGGTCAAACAGACACAATAGCCATCACCTAAAGACTTACCACACTGTTTAGGCCCAATTCCAACTGCTTTTGGCAGCTAAACAGTGTTGAGCCTCTTTAGTAGTTTAATTTAAGACCCCCTGCTAATATCATGTCCTGTAGGTCTTTTTACATTACCAACACATGATTTTTTTCAGTAAGCCAATACAGTTAGGAAACTTTTTTATTAGCTTACCTGGTGATAGAAGTAGAAGAGGGCAAAAAAGTGCCTGTATCTCACCTACAGCCATACCACATTGGATAGGCCCAATCTCGTCTGATCTTGGAAGCTAAGCAGTGTTGGGCCTGGTTAGTACTTGGGTGGGAGACCACATGGGAACACCAGGTGCTGTAGGTTTTTTCACATTACAGGCAAATTGTTTTTATTCTCTAGCTATTTAAATTGGAAACTTTTTCTTTTTATTGCCAGTACAGACATTTGGAAGAGGTCAAACAGACACAATAGCCATCACCTAAAGACTTACCACACTGTTTAGGCCCAATTCCAACTGCTTTTGGCAGCTAAACAGTGTTGATCCTCTTTAGTAGTTTAATTTAAGACCCCCTGCTAATATCATGTCCTGTACGTCGTTTTACATTACCAACACATGATTTTTTTCAGTAAGCCAATACAGTTAGGAAACTTTTTTATTAGCTTACCTGGTGATAGAAGTAGAAGAGGGCAAAAAAGTGCCTGTATCTCACCTAGAGCCATACCACATTGGATAGGCCCAATCTCGTCTGATCTTGGAAGCTAAGCAGTGTTGGGCCTGGTTAGTACTTGGGTGGGAGACCACATGGGAACACCAGGTGCTGTAGGTTTTTTCACATTACAGGCAAATTGTTTTTATTCTCTAGCTATTTAAATTGGAAACTTTTTCTTTTTATTGCCAGCACAGACATTTGGAAGAGGTCAAACAGACACAATAGCCATCACCTAAAGACTTACCACACTGTTTAGGCCCAACTCCAACTGCTTTTGGCAGCTAAACAGTGTTGAGCCTCTTTAGTAGTTTAATTTAAGACCCCCTGCTAATATCATGTCCTGTAGGTCTTTTTACATTATCAACACATGATTTTTTTCAGTAAGCCAATACAGTTAGGAAACTTTTTTATTAGCTTACCTGGTGATAGAAGTAGAAGAGGGCAAAAAAGTGCCTGTATCTCACCTACAGCCATACCACATTGGATAGGCCCAATCTCGTCTGATCTTGGAAGCTAAGCAGTGTTGGGCCTGGTTAGTACTTGGGTGGGAGACCACATGGGAACACCAGGTGCTGTAGGTTTTTTCACATTACAGGCAAATTGTTTTTATTCTCTAGCTATTTAAATTGGAAACTTTTTCTTTTTATTGCCAGTACAGACATTTGGAAGAGGTCAAACAGACACAATAGCCATCACCTAAAGACTTACCACACTGTTTAGGCCCAATTCCAACTGCTTTTGGCAGCTAAACAGTGTTGATCCTCTTTAGTAGTTTAATTTAAGACCCCCTGCTAATATCATGTCCTGTAGGTCATTTTACATTACCAACACATGATTTTTTTCAGTAAGTCAATACAGTTAGGAAACTTTTTTATTAGCTTACCTGGTGATAGAAGTAGAAGAGGGCAAAAAAGTGCCTGTATCTCACCTAGAGCCATACCACATTGGATAGGCCCAATCTCGTCTGATCTTGGAAGCTAAGCAGTGTTGGGCCTGGTTAGTACTTGGGTGGGAGACCACATGGGAACACCAGGTGCTGTAGGTTTTTTCACATTACAGGCAAATTGTTTTTATTCTCTAGCTATTTAAATTGGAAACTTTTTCTTTTTATTGCCAGCACAGACATTTGGAAGAGGTCAAACAGACACAATAGCCATCACCTAAAGACTTACCACACTGTTTAGGCCCAACTCCAACTGCTTTTGGCAGCTAAACAGTGTTGAGCCTCTTTAGTAGTTTAATTTAAGACCCCCTGCTAATATCATGTCCTGTAGGTCTTTTTACATTATCAACACATGATTTTTTTCAGTAAGCCAATACAGTTAGGAAACTTTTTTATTAGCTTACCTGGTGATAGAAGTAGAAGAGGGCAAAAAAGTGCCTGTATCTCACCTAGAGCCATACCACATTGGATAGGCCCAATCTCGTCTGATCTTGGAAGCTAAGCAGTGTTGGGCCTGGTTAGTACTTGGGTGGGAGACCACATGGGAACACCAGGTGCTGTAGGTTTTTTCACATTACAGGCAAATTGTTTTTATTCTCTAGCTATTTAAATTGGAAACTTTTTCTTTTTATTGCCAGCACAGACATTTGGAAGAGGTCAAACAGACACAATAGCCATCACCTAAAGACTTACCACACTGTTTAGGCCCAACTCCAACTGCTTTTGGCAGCTAAACAGTGTTGAGCCTCTTTAGTAGTTTAATTTAAGACCCCCTGCTAATATCATGTCCTGTAGGTCTTTTTACATTATCAACACATGATTTTTTTCAGTAAGCCAATACAGTTAGGAAACTTTTTTATTAGCTTACCTGGTGATAGAAGTAGAACAGGGCAAAAAAGTGCCTGTATCTCACCTACAGCCATACCACATTGGATAGGCCCAATCTCGTCTGATCTTGGAAGCTAAGCAGTGTTGGGCCTGGTTAGTACTTGGGTGGGAGACCACATGGGAACACCAGGTGCTGTAGGTTTTTTCACATTACAGGCAAATTGTTTTTATTCTCTAGCTATTTAAATTGGAAACTTTTTCTTTTTATTGCCAGTACAGACATTTGGAAGAGGTCAAACAGACACAATAGCCATCACCTAAAGACTTACCACACTGTTTTGGCCCAATTCCAACTGCTTTTGGCAGCTAAACAGTGTTGAGCCTCTTTAGTAGTTTAATTTAAGACCCCCTGCTAATATCATGTCCTGTAGGTCTTTTTACATTACCAACACATGATTTTTTTCAGTAAGCCAATACAGTTAGGAAACTTTTGTATTAGCTTACCTGGTGATAGAAGTAGAAGAGGGCAAAAAAGTGAATTTAACTCACCTACAACCATACCACATTGGGTAGGCCCAATCTCGTCTAATCTTGGAAGTTAAGCAGTGTTGAACCTGGTTAGTACTTGGGTGGGAGACCACATGGGACCACCAGGTGCTGTAGGTTTTTTCACATTACTGGCAAATTGTTTTTATTCTCTAGCTATTTATATTGGAAACTTTTTCATTTTATTGCCAGCACAGACATTTGGAAGAGGTCAAACAGACACAATAGCCATCACCTAAAGACTTACCACAATGTTTAGGCTCAATTCCAACTGCTTTTGGCAGCTAAACAGTGTTGATCCTCTTTAGTAGTTTAATTTAAGACCCCCTGCTAATATCATGTCCTGTAGGTCTTTTTACATTACCAACACATGATTTTTTTCAGTAAGCCAATACAGTTAGGAAACTTTTGTATTAGCTTACCTGGTAATAGAAGTAGAAGAGGGCAAAAAAGTGGCTTTAACTCACCTACAGCCATACCACATTGGATAGGCCCAATCTCGTCTGCTCTTGGAAGCTAAGCAGTGTTGGGCCTGGTTAGTACTTGGGTGGGAGACCACATGGGAACACCAGGTGCTGTAGGTTTTTTCACATTACTGGCAAATTGTTTTTATTCTCTAGCTATTTAAATTGGAAACTTTTTCTTTTTATTGACAGCACAGACATTTGGAAGAGGTCAAACAGACACAATAGCCATCACCTAAAGACTTACCACACTGTTTAGGCCCAATTCCAACTGCTTTTGGCAGCTAAACAGTGTTGAGCCTCTTTAGTAGTTTAATTTAAGACCCCCTGCTAATATCATGTACTGTATGTCTTTTTACATTACCAACACATGATTTTTTTCAGTAAGCCAATACAGTTAGGAAACTTTTGTATTAGCTTACCTGGTGATAGAAGTAGAAGAGGGCAAAAAAGTGCCTGTATCTCACCTTCAGCCATACCCCATTGGATAGGCCCAATCTCGTCTGATCTTGGAAGCTAAGCAGTGTTGGGCCTGGTTAGTACTTGGGTGGGAGACCACATGGGAACACCAGGTGCTGTAGGTTTTTTCACATTACAGGCAAATTGTTTTTATTCTCTAGCTATTTAAATTGGAAACTTTTTCTTTTTATTGCCAGTACAGACATTTGGAAGAGGTCAAACAGACACAATAGCCATCACCTAATGACTTACCACACTGTTTAGGCCCAATTCCAACTGCTTTTGGCAGCTAAACAGTGTTGAGCCTCTTTAGTAGTTTAATTTAAGACCCCCTGCTAATATCATGTCCTGTAGGTCTTTTTACATTACCAACACATGATTTTTTTCAGTAAGCCAATACAGTTAGGAAACTTTTTTATTAGCTTACCTGGTGATAGAAGTAGAAGCGGGCAAAAAAGTGCCTGTATCTCACCTACAGCCATACCACATTGGATAGGCCCAATCTCGTCTGATCTTGGAAGCTAAGCAGTGTTGGGCCTGGTTAGTACTTGGGTGGGAGACCACATGGGAACACCAGGTGCTGTAGGTTTTTTCACATTACAGGCAAATTGTTTTTATTCTCTAGCTATTTAAATTGGAAACTTTTTCTTTTTATTGCCAGTACAGACATTTGGAAGAGGTCAAACAGACACAATAGCCATCACCTAAAGACTTACCACACTGTTTAGGCCCAATTCCAACTGCTTTTGGCAGCTAAACAGTGTTGATCCTCTTTAGTAGTTTAATTTAAGACCCCCTGCTAATATCATGTCCTGTAGGTCTTTTTACATTACCAACACATGATTTTTTTCAGTAAGCCAATACAGTTAGGAAACTTTTTTATTAGCTTACCTGGTGATAGAAGTAGAATAGGGCAAAAAAGTGCCTGTATCTCACCTACAGCCATACCACATTGGATAGGCCCAATCTCGTCTGATCTTGGAAGCTAAGCAGTGTTGGGCCTGGTTAGTACTTGGGTGGGAGACCACATGGGAACACCAGGTGCTGTAGGTTTTTTCACATTACAGGCAAATTGTTTTTATTCTCTAGCTATTTAAATTGGAAACTTTTTCTTTTTATTGCCAGCACAGACATTTGGAAGAGGTCAAACAGACACAATAGCCATCACCTAAAGACTTACCACACTGTTTAGGCCCAACTCCAACTGCTTTTGGCAGCTAAACAGTGTTGAGCCTCTTTAGTAGTTTAATTTAAGACCCCCTGCTAATATCATGTCCTGTAGGTCTTTTTACATTATCAACACATGATTTTTTTCAGTAAGCCAATACAGTTAGGAAACTTTTTTATTAGCTTACCTGGTGATAGAAGTAGAAGAGGGCAAAAAAGTGCCTGTATCTCACCTACAGCCATACCACATTGGATAGGCCCAATCTCGTCTGATCTTGGAAGCTAAGCAGTGTTGGGCCTGGTTAGTACTTGGGTGGGAGACCACATGGGAACACCAGGTGCTGTAGGTTTTTTCACATTACAGGCAAATTGTTTTTATTCTCTAGCTATTTAAATTGGAAACTTTTTCTTTTTATTGCCAGTACAGACATTTGGAAGAGGTCAAACAGACACAATAGCCATCACCTAAAGACTTACCACACTGTTTAGGCCCAATTCCAACTGCTTTTGGCAGCTAAACAGTGTTGATCCTCTTTAGTAGTTTAATTTAAGACCCCCTGCTAATATCATGTCCTGTAGGTCGTTTTACATTACCAACACATGATTTTTTTCAGTAAGCCAATACAGTTAGGAAACTTTTTTATTAGCTTACCTGGTGATAGAAGTAGAAGAGGGCAAAAAAGTGCCTGTATCTCACCTAGAGCCATACCACATTGGATAGGCCCAATCTCGTCTGATCTTGGAAGCTAAGCAGTGTTGGGCCTGGTTAGTACTTGGGTGGGAGACCACATGGGACCACCAGGTGCTGTAGGTTTTTTCACATTACTGGCAAATTGTTTTTATTCTCTAGCTATTTATATTGGAAACTTTTTCATTTTATTGCCAGCACAGACATTTGGAAGAGGTCAAACAGACACAATAGCCATCACCTAAAGACTTACCACAATGTTTAGGCTCAATTCCAACTGCTTTTGGCAGCTAAACAGTGTTGATCCTCTTTAGTAGTTTAATTTAAGACCCCCTGCTAATATCATGTCCTGTAGGTCTTTTTACATTACCAACACATGATTTTTTTCAGTAAGCCAATACAGTTAGGAAACTTTTGTATTAGCTTACCTGGTAATAGAAGTAGAAGAGGGCAAAAAAGTGGCTTTAACTCACCTACAGCCATACCACATTGGATAGGCCCAATCTCGTCTGCTCTTGGAAGCTAAGCAGTGTTGGGCCTGGTTAGTACTTGGGTGGGAGACCACATGGGAACACCAGGTGCTGTAGGTTTTTTCACATTACTGGCAAATTGTTTTTATTCTCTAGCTATTTAAATTGGAAACTTTTTCTTTTTATTGACAGCACAGACATTTGGAAGAGGTCAAACAGACACAATAGCCATCACCTAAAGACTTACCACACTGTTTAGGCCCAATTCCAACTGCTTTTGGCAGCTAAACAGTGTTGAGCCTCTTTAGTAGTTTAATTTAAGACCCCCTGCTAATATCATGTACTGTATGTCTTTTTACATTACCAACACATGATTTTTTTCAGTAAGCCAATACAGTTAGGAAACTTTTGTATTAGCTTACCTGGTGATAGAAGTAGAAGAGGGCAAAAAAGTGCCTGTATCTCACCTTCAGCCATACCACATTGGATAGGCCCAATCTCGTCTGATCTTGGAAGCTAAGCAGTGTTGGGCCTGGTTAGTACTTGGGTGGGAGACCACATGGGAACACCAGGTGCTGTAGGTTTTTTCACATTACAGGCAAATTGTTTTTATTCTCTAGCTATTTAAATTGGAAACTTTTTCTTTTTATTGCCAGTACAGACATTTGGAAGAGGTCAAACAGACACAATAGCCATCACCTAATGACTTACCACACTGTTTAGGCCCAATTCCAACTGCTTTTGGCAGCTAAACAGTGTTGAGCCTCTTTAGTAGTTTAATTTAAGACCCCCTGCTAATATCATGTCCTGTAGGTCTTTTTACATTACCAACACATGATTTTTTTCAGTAAGCCAATACAGTTAGGAAACTTTTTTATTAGCTTACCTGGTGATAGAAGTAGAAGCGGGCAAAAAAGTGCCTGTATCTCACCTACAGCCATACCACATTGGATAGGCCCAATCTCGTCTGATCTTGGAAGCTAAGCAGTGTTGGGCCTGGTTAGTACTTGGGTGGGAGACCACATGGGAACACCAGGTGCTGTAGGTTTTTTCACATTACAGGCAAATTGTTTTTATTCTCTAGCTATTTAAATTGGAAACTTTTTCTTTTTATTGCCAGTACAGACATTTGGAAGAGGTCAAACAGACACAATAGCCATCACCTAAAGACTTACCACACTGTTTAGGCCCAATTCCAACTGCTTTTGGCAGCTAAACAGTGTTGATCCTCTTTAGTAGTTTAATTTAAGACCCCCTGCTAATATCATGTCCTGTAGGTCGTTTTACATTACCAACACATGATTTTTTTCAGTAAGCCAATACAGTTAGGAAACTTTTTTATTAGCTTACCTGGTGATAGAAGTAGAAGAGGGCAAAAAAGTGCCTGTATCTCACCTACAGCCATACCACATTGGATAGGCCCAATCTCGTCTGATCTTGGAAGCTAAGCAGTGTTGGGCCTGGTTAGTACTTGGGTGGGAGACCACATGGGAACACCAGGTGCTGTAGGTTTTTTCACATTACAGGCAAATTGTTTTTATTCTCTAGCTATTTAAATTGGAAACTTTTTCTTTTTATTGCCAGCACAGACATTTGGAAGAGGTCAAACAGACACAATAGCCATCACCTAAAGACTTACCACACTGTTTAGGCCCAACTCCAACTGCTTTTGGCAGCTAAACAGTGTTGAGCCTCTTTAGTAGTTTAATTTAAGACCCCCTGCTAATATCATGTCCTGTAGGTCTTTTTACATTATCAACACATGATTTTTTTCAGTAAGCCAATACAGTTAGGAAACTTTTTTATTAGCTTACCTGGTGATAGAAGTAGAAGAGGGCAAAAAAGTGCCTGTATCTCACCTACAGCCATACCACATTGGATAGGCCCAATCTCGTCTGATCTTGGAAGCTAAGCAGTGTTGGGCCTGTTTAGTACTTGGGTGGGAGACCACATGGGAACACCAGGTGCTGTAGGTTTTTTCACATTACAGGCAAATTGTTTTTATTCTCTAGCTATTTAAATTGGAAACTTTTTATTTTTATTGCCAGTACAGACATTTGGAAGAGGTCAAACAGACACAATAGCCATCACCTAAAGACTTACCACACTGTTTTGGCCCAATTCCAACTGCTTTTGGCAGCTAAACAGTGTTGAGCCTCTTTAGTAGTTTAATTTAAGACCCCCTGCTAATATCATGTCCTGTAGGTCTTTTTACATTACCAACACATGATTTTTTTCAGTAAGCCAATACAGTTAGGAAACTTTTTTATTAGCTTACCTGGTGATAGAAGTAGAAGAGGGCAAAAAAGTGCCTGTATCTCACCTACAGCCATACCACATTGGATAGGCCCAATCTCGTCTGATCTTGGAAACTAAGCAGTGTTGGGCCTGGTTAGTACTTGGGTGGGAGACCACATGGGAACACCAGGTGCTGTAGGTTTTTTCACATTACAGGCAAATTGTTTTTATTCTCTAGCTATTTAAATTGGAAACTTTTTCTTTTTATTGCCAGTACAGACATTTGGAAGAGGTCAAACAGACACAATAGCCATCACCTAAAGACTTACCACACTGTTTAGGCCCAATTCCAACTGCTTTTGGCAGCTAAACAGTGTTGAGCCTCTTAATAGTTTAATTTAAGACCCCCTGCTAATATCATGTCCTGTAGGTCTTTTTACATTACCAACACATGATTTTTTTCAGTAAGCCAATACAGTTAGGAAACTTTTGTATTAGCTTACCTGGTGATAGAAGTAGAAGAGGGCAAAAAAGTGAATTTAACTCACCTACAACCATACCACATTGGATAGGCCCAATCTCGTCTAATCTTGGAAGCTAAGCAGTGTTGAACCTGTTTAGTACTTGGGTGGGAGACCACATGGGAACACCAGGTGCTGTAGGTTTTTTCACATTACTGGCAAATTGTTTTTATTCTCTAGCTATTTAAATTGGAAACTTTTTCTTTTTATTGACAGCACAGACATTTGGAAGAGGTCAAACAGACACAATAGCCATCACCTAAAGACTTACCACACTGTTTAGGCCCAATTCCAACTGCTTTTGGCAGCTAAACAGTGTTGAGCCTCTTTAGTAGTTTAATTTAAGACCCCCTGCTAATATCATGTCCTGTAGGTCTTTTTACATTACCAACACATGATTTTTTTCAGTAAGCCAATACAGTTAGGAAACTTTTTTATTAGCTTACCTGGTAAAAGAAGTAGAAGAGGGCAAAAAAGTGCCTGTATTTCAACTACAGCCATACCACATTGGATAGGCCCAATCTCGTCTGATCTTGGAAGCTAAGCAGTGTTGGGCCTGGTTAGTACTTGGGTGGGAGACCACATGGGAACACCAGGTGCTGTAGGTTTTTTCACATTACAGGCAAATTGTTTTTATTCTCTAGCTATTTAAATTGGAAACTTTTTCTTTTTATTGCCAGTACAGACATTTGGAAGAGGTCAAACAGACACAATAGCCATCACATAAAGACTTACCACACTGTTTAGGCCCAATTCCAACTGCTTTTGGCAGCTAAACAGTGTTGAGCCCCTTTAGTAGTTTAATTTAAGACCCCCTGCTAATATCATGTCCTGTAGGTCTTTTTACATTACCAACACATGATTTTTTTCAGTAAGCCAATACAGTTAGGAAACTTTTTTATTAGCTTACCAGGTGATAGAAGTAGAAGAGGGCAAAAAAGTGCCTGTATTTCACCTACAGCCATACCACATTGGATAGGCCCAATCTCGTCTGTTCTTGGAAGCTAAGCAGTGTTGGGCCTGGTTAGTACTTGGGTAAGAGACCACATGGGAACACCAGGTGCTGTAGGTTTTTTCACATTACAGGCAAATTGTTTTTATTCTCTAGCTATTTATATTGGAAACTTTTTCTTTTTATTGCCAGTACAGACATTTGGAAGAGGTCAAACAGACACAATAGCCATCACCTAAAGACTTACCACACTGTTTAGGCCCAATTCCAACTGCTTTTGGCAGCTAAACAGTGTTGATCCTCTTTAGTAGTTTAATTTAAGACCCCCTGCTAATATCATGTCCTGTAGGTCGTTTTACATTACCAACACATGATTTTTTTCAGTAAGCCAATACAGTTAGGAAACTTTTTTATTAGCTTACCTGGTGATAGAAGTAGAAGAGGGCAAAAAAGTGCCTGTATCTCACCTACAGCCATACCACATTGGATAGGCCCAATCTCGTCTGATCTTGGAAGCTAAGCAGTGTTGGGCCTGGTTAGTACTTGGGTGGGAGACCACATGGGAACACCAGGTGCTGTAGGTTTTTTCACATTACAGGCAAATTGTTTTTATTCTCTAGCTATTTAAATTGGAAACTTTTTCTTTTTATTGCCAGCACAGACATTTGGAAGAGGTCAAACAGACACAATAGCCATCACCTAAAGACTTACCACACTGTTTAGGCCCAACTCCAACTGCTTTTGGCAGCTAAACAGTGTTGAGCCTCTTTAGTAGTTTAATTTAAGACCCCCTGCTAATATCATGTCCTGTAGGTCTTTTTACATTATCAACACATGATTTTTTTCAGTAAGCCAATACAGTTAGGAAACTTTTTTATTAGCTTACCTGGTGATAGAAGTAGAAGAGGGCAAAAAAGTGCCTGTATCTCACCTACAGCCATACCACATTGGATAGGCCCAATCTCGTCTGATCTTGGAAGCTAAGCAGTGTTGGGCCTGGTTAGTACTTGGGTGGGAGACCACATGGGAACACCAGGTGCTGTAGGTTTTTTCACATTACAGGCAAATTGTTTTTATTCTCTAGCTATTTAAATTGGAAACTTTTTATTTTTATTGCCAGTACAGACATTTGGAAGAGGTCAAACAGACACAATAGCCATCACCTAAAGACTTACCACACTGTTTTGGCCCAATTCCAACTGCTTTTGGCAGCTAAACAGTGTTGAGCCTCTTTAGTAGTTTAATTTAAGACCCCCTGCTAATATCATGTCCTGTAGGTCTTTTTACATTACCAACACATGATTTTTTTCAGTAAGCCAATACAGTTAGGAAACTTTTTTATTAGCTTACCTGGTGATAGAAGTAGAAGAGGGCAAAAAAGTGCCTGTATCTCACCTACAGCCATACCACATTGGATAGGCCCAATCTCGTCTGATCTTGGAAACTAAGCAGTGTTGGGCCTGGTTAGTACTTGGGTGGGAGACCACATGGGAACACCAGGTGCTGTAGGTTTTTTCACATTACAGGCAAATTGTTTTTATTCTCTAGCTATTTAAATTGGAAACTTTTTCTTTTTATTGCCAGTACAGACATTTGGAAGAGGTCAAACAGACACAATAGCCATCACCTAAAGACTTACCACACTGTTTAGGCCCAATTCCAACTGCTTTTGGCAGCTAAACAGTGTTGAGCCTCTTAATAGTTTAATTTAAGACCCCCTGCTAATATCATGTCCTGTAGGTCTTTTTACATTACCAACACATGATTTTTTTCAGTAAGCCAATACAGTTAGGAAACTTTTGTATTAGCTTACCTGGTGATAGAAGTAGAAGAGGGCAAAAAAGTGAATTTAACTCACCTACAACCATACCACATTGGATAGGCCCAATCTCGTCTAATCTTGGAAGCTAAGCAGTGTTGAACCTGTTTAGTACTTGGGTGGGAGACCACATGGGAACACCAGGTGCTGTAGGTTTTTTCACATTACTGGCAAATTGTTTTTATTCTCTAGCTATTTAAATTGGAAACTTTTTCTTTTTATTGACAGCACAGACATTTGGAAGAGGTCAAACAGACACAATAGCCATCACCTAAAGACTTACCACACTGTTTAGGCCCAATTCCAACTGCTTTTGGCAGCTAAACAGTGTTGAGCCTCTTTAGTAGTTTAATTTAAGACCCCCTGCTAATATCATGTCCTGTAGGTCTTTTTACATTACCAACACATGATTTTTTTCAGTAAGCCAATACAGTTAGGAAACTTTTTAATTAGCTTACCTGGTAAAAGAAGTAGAAGAGGGCAAAAAAGTGCCTGTATTTCAACTACAGCCATACCACATTGGATAGGCCCAATCTCGTCTGATCTTGGAAGCTAAGCAGTGTTGGGCCTGGTTAGTACTTGGGTGGGAGACCACATGGGAACACCAGGTGCTGTAGGTTTTTTCACATTACAGGCAAATTGTTTTTATTCTCTAGCTATTTAAATTGGAAACTTTTTCTTTTTATTGCCAGTACAGACATTTGGAAGAGGTCAAACAGACACAATAGCCATCACATAAAGACTTACCACACTGTTTAGGCCCAATTCCAACTGCTTTTGGCAGCTAAACAGTGTTGAGCCCCTTTAGTAGTTTAATTTAAGACCCCCTGCTAATATCATGTCCTGTAGGTCTTTTTACATTACCAACACATGATTTTTTTCAGTAAGCCAATACAGTTAGGAAACTTTTTTATTAGCTTACCAGGTGATAGAAGTAGAAGAGGGCAAAAAAGTGCCTGTATTTCACCTACAGCCATACCACATTGGATAGGCCCAATCTCGTCTGTTCTTGGAAGCTAAGCAGTGTTGGGCCTGGTTAGTACTTGGGTAAGAGACCACATGGGAACACCAGGTGCTGTAGGTTTTTTCACATTACAGGCAAATTGTTTTTATTCTCTAGCTATTTATATTGGAAACTTTTTCTTTTTATTGCCAGCACAGACATTTGGAAGAGGTCAAACAGACACAATAGCCATCACCTAAAGACTTACCACACTGTTAAGGCTCAATTCCAACTGCTTTTGGCAGCTAAACAGTGTTGAGCCTCTTTTGTAGTTTAATTTAAGACCCCCTGCTAATATCATGTCCTGTAGGTCTTTTTACATTACCAACACATGACTTTTTTCAGTAAGCCAATACAGTTAGGAAACTTTTGTATTAGCTTACCTGGTGATAGAAGTAGAAGAGGGCAAAAAAGTGCCTTTAACTCACCTACAGCAATACCACATTGGATAGGCCCAATCTCGTCTGATCTTGGAAGCTAAGCAGTGTTGGGCCTGGTTAGTACTTGGGTGGGAGACCACATGGGAACACCAGGTGCTGTAGGTTTTTTCACATTACTGGCAAATTGTTTTTATTCTCTAGCTATTTAAATTTGAAACTTTTTCTTTTTATTGCCAGCACAGACATTTGGAAGAGGTCAAACAGACACAATAGCCATCACCTAAAGACTTACCTCACTGTTTAGGCCCAATTCCAACTGCTTTTGGCAGCTAAACAGTGTTGAGCCTCTTTAGTAGTTTAATTTAAGACCCCCTGCTAATATCATGTCCTGTAGGTCTTTTTACATTACCAACACATGATTTTTTTCAGTAAGCCAATACAGTTAGGAAACTTTTTTATTAGCTTACCTGGTGATAGAAGTAGAAGAGGGCAAAAAAGTGCCTGTATCTCAACTACAGCCATACCACATTGGATAGGCCCAATCTCGTCTGAACTTGGAAGCTAAGCAGTTTTGGGCCTGGTTAGTACTTGGGTGGGAGACCACATGGGAACACCAGGTGCTGTAGGATTTTTCACATTACAGGCAAATTGTTTTTATTCTCTAGCTATTTAAATTGGAAACTTTTTATTTTTATTGCCAGTACAGACATTTGGAAGAGGTCAAACAGACACAATAGCCATCACCTAAAGACTTACCACACTGTTTAGGCCCAATTCCAACTGCTTTTGGCAGCTAAACAGTGTTGGGCCTCTTTAGTAGTTTAATATAAGACTCCCTGCTAATATCATGTCCTGTAGGTCTTTTTACATTACCAACACATGATTTTTTTCAGTAAGCCAATACAGTTAGGAAACTTTTTTATTAGCTTACCTGGTGATAGAAGTAGAAGAGGGCAAAAAAGTGCCTGTATCTCACCTACAGCCATACCACATTGGATAGGCCCAATCTCGTCTGATCTTGGAAGCTAAGCAGTGTTGGGCCTGGTTAGTACTTGGGTGGGAGACCACATGGGAACACCAGGTGCTGTAGATTTTTTCACATTACAGGCAAATTGTTTTTATTCTCTAGCTATTTAAATTGGAAACTTTTTCTTTTTATTGCCAGTACAGACATTTGGAAGAGGTCAAACAGACACAATAGCCATCACCTAAAGACTTACCACACTGTTTAGGCCCAATTCCAACTGCTTTTGGCAGCTAAACAGTGTTGAGCCTGTTTAGTAGTTTAATTTAAGACCCCCTGCTAATATCATGTCCTGTAGGTCTTTTTACATTACCAACACATGATTTTTTTCAGTAAGCCAATACAGTTAGGAAACTTTTGTATTAGCTTACCTGGTGATAGAAGTAGAAGAGGCCAAAAAAGTGCCTTTAACTCACCTACAGCCATACCACATTGGATAGGCCCAATCTCGTCTGATCTTGGAAGCTAAGCAGTGTTGGGCCTGTTTAGTACTTGGGTGGGAGACCACATGGGAACACCAGGTGCTGTAGGTTTTTTCACATTACTGGCAAATTGTTTTTATTCTCTAGCTATTTAAATTGGAAACTTTTTCTTTTTATTGCCAGTACAGACATTTGGAAGAGGTCAAACAGACACAATAGCCATCACCTAAAGACTTACCACACTGTTTAGGCCCAATTCCAACTGCTTTTGGCAGCTAAACAGTGTTGATCCTCTTTAGTAGTTTAATTTAAGACCCCCTGCTAATATCATGTACTGTAGGTCTTTTTACATTACCAACACATGATTTTTTTCAGTAAGCCAATACAGTTAGGAAACTTTTGTATTAGCTTACCTGGTGATAGAAGTAGAAGAGGGCAAAAAAGTGCCTGTATCTCACCTACAGCCATACCACATTGGATAGGCCCAATCTCGTCTGATCTTGGAAGCTAAGCAGTGTTGGGCCTGGTTAGTACTTGGGTGGGAGACCACATGGGAACACCAGGTGCTGTAGGTTTTTTCACATTACAGGCAAATTGTTTTTATTCTCTAGCTATTTAAATTGGAAACTTTTTCTTTTTATTGCCAGTACAGACATTTGGAAGAGGTCAAACAGACACAATAGCCATCACCTAAAGACTTACCACACTGTTTAGGCCCAATTCCAACTGCTTTTGGCAGCTAAACAGTGTTGAGCCTCTTTAGTAGTTTAATTTAAGACCCCCTGCTAATATCATGTCCTGTAGGTCTTTTTACATTACCAACACATGATTTTTTTCAGTAAGCCAATACAGTTAGGAAACTTTTTTATTAGCTTACCTGGTGATAGAAGTAGAAGAGGGCAAAAAAGTGCCTGTATCTCACCTACAGCCATACCACATTGGATAGGCCCAATCTCGTCTGATCTTGGAAGCTAAGCAGTGTTGGGCCTGGTTAGTACTTGGGTGGGAGACCACATGGGAACACCAGGTGCTGTAGGTTTTTTCACATTACAGGCAAATTGTTTTTATTCTCTAGCTATTTAAATTGGAAACTTTTTCTTTTTATTGCCAGTACAGACATTTGGAAGAGGTCAAACAGACACAATAGCCATCACCTAAAGACTTACCACACTGTTTAGGCCCAATTCCAACTGCTTTTGGCAGCTAAACAGTGTTGATCCTCTTTAGTAGTTTAATTTAAGACCCCCTGCTAATATCATGTCCTGTAGGTCGTTTTACATTACCAACACATGATTTTTTTCAGTAAGCCAATACAGTTAGGAAACTTTTTTATTAGCTTACCTGGTGATAGAAGTAGAAGAGGGCAAAAAAGTGCCTGTATCTCACCTAGAGCCATACCACATTGGATAGGCCCAATCTCGTCTGATCTTGGAAGCTAAGCAGTGTTGGGCCTGGTTAGTACTTGGGTGGGAGACCACATGGGAACACCAGGTGCTGTAGGTTTTTTCACATTACAGGCAAATTGTTTTTATTCTCTAGCTATTTAAATTGGAAACTTTTTCTTTTTATTGCCAGCACAGACATTTGGAAGAGGTCAAACAGACACAATAGCCATCACCTAAAGACTTACCACACTGTTTAGGCCCAACTCCAACTGCTTTTGGCAGCTAAACAGTGTTGAGCCTCTTTAGTAGTTTAATTTAAGACCCCCTGCTAATATCATGTCCTGTAGGTCTTTTTACATTATCAACACATGATTTTTTTCAGTAAGCCAATACAGTTAGGAAACTTTTTTATTAGCTTACCTGGTGATAGAAGTAGAAGAGGGCAAAAAAGTGCCTGTATCTCACCTACAGCCATACCACATTGGATAGGCCCAATCTCGTCTGATCTTGGAAACTAAGCAGTGTTGGGCCTGGTTAGTACTTGGGTGGGAGACCACATGGGAACACCAGGTGCTGTAGGTTTTTTCACATTACAGGCAAATTGTTTTTATTCTCTAGCTATTTAAATTGGAAACTTTTTCTTTTTATTGCCAGTACAGACATTTGGAAGAGGTCAAACAGACACAATAGCCATCACCTAAAGACTTACCACACTGTTTAGGCCCAATTCCAACTGCTTTTGGCAGCTAAACAGTGTTGAGCCTCTTTAGTAGTTTAATTTAAGACCCCCTGCTAATATCATGTCCTGTAGGTCTTTTTACATTACCAACACATGATTTTTTTCAGTAAGCCAATACAGTTAGGAAACTTTTGTATTAGCTTACCTGGTGATAGAAGTAGAAGAGGGCAAAAAAGTGAATTTAACTCACCTACAACCATACCACATTGGATAGGCCCAATCTCGTCTAATCTTGGAAGCTAAGCAGTGTTGAACCTGGTTAGTACTTGGGTGGGAGACCACATGGGACCACCAGGTGCTGTAGGTTTTTTCACATTACTGGCAAATTGTTTTTATTCTCTAGCTATTTATATTGGAAACTTTTTCATTTTATTGCCAGCACAGACATTTGGAAGAGGTCAAACAGACACAATAGCCATCACCTAAAGACTTACCACAATGTTTAGGCTCAATTCCAACTGCTTTTGGCAGCTAAACAGTGTTGAGCCTTTTTTGTAGTTTAATTTAAGACCCCCTGCTAATATCATGTCCTGTAGGTCTTTTTACATTACCAACACATGATTTTTATCAGTAAGCCAATACAGTTAGGAAACTTTTGTTTTAGCTTACCTGGTAATAGAAGAAGAAGAGGGCAAAAAAGTGGCTTTAACTCACCTACAGCCATACCACATTGGATAGGCCCAATCTCGTCTGCTCTTGGAAGTGTTGGGCCTGGTTAGTACTGGGGTGGGAGACCACATGGGAACACCAGGTGCTGTAGGTTTTTTCACATTACTGGCAAATTGTTTTTATTCTCTAGCTATTTAAATTGGAAACTTTTTCTTTTTATTGACAGCACAGACATTTGGAAGAGGTCAAACAGACACAATAGCCATCAACTAAAGACTTACCACACTGTTTAGGCCCAATTCCAACTGCTTTTGGCAGCTAAACAGTGTTGAGCCTCTTTAGTAGTTTAATTTAAGACCCCCTGCTAATATCATGTCCTGTAGGTCTTTTTACATTACCAACACATGATTTTTTTCAGTAAGCCAATACAGTTAGGAAACTTTTTTATTAGCTTACCTGGTAAAAGAAGTAGAAGAGGGCAAAAAAGTGCCTGTATTTCACCTACAGCCATACCACATTGGATAGGCCCAATCTCGTCTGTTCTTGGAAGCTAAGCAGTGTTGGGCCTGGTTAGTACTTGGGTAAGAGACCACATGGGAACACCAGGTGCTGTAGGTTTTTTCACATTACAGGCAAATTGTTTTTATTCTCTAGCTATTTATATTGGAAACTTTTTCTTTTTATTGCCAGCACAGACATTTGGAAGAGGTCATACAGACACAATAGCCATCACCTAAAGACTTACCACACTGTTTAGGCTCAATTCCAACTGCTTTTGGCAGCTAAACAGTGTTGAGCCTCTTTTGTAGTTTAATTTAAGACCCCCTGCTAATATCATGTCCTGTAGGTCTTTTTACATTACCAAAACATGACTTTTTTCAGTAAGCCAATACAGTTAGGAAACTTTTGTATTAGCTTACCTGGTGATAGAAGTAGAAGAGGGCAAAAAAGTGCCTTTAACTCACCTACAGCCATACCACATTGGATAGGCCCAATCTCGTCTGATCTTGGAAGCTAAGCAGTGTTGGGCCTGGTTAGTACTTGGGTGGGAGACCACATGGGAACACCAGGTGCTGTAGGTTTTTTCACATTACTGGCAAATTGTTTTTATTCTCTAGCTATTTAAATTTGAAACTTTTTCTTTTTATTGCCAGCACAGACATTTGGAAGAGGTCAAACAGACACAATAGCCATCACCTAAAGACTTACCTCACTGTTTAGGCCCAATTCCAACTGCTTTTGGCAGCTAAACAGTGTTGAGCCTCTTTAGTAGTTTAATTTAAGACCCCCTGCTAATATCATGTCCTGTAGGTCTTTTTACATTACCAACACATGATTTTTTTCAGTAAGCCAATACAGTTAGGAAACTTTTTTATTAGCTTACCTGGTGATAGAAGTAGAAGAGGGCAAAAAAGTGCCTGTATCTCAACTACAGCCATACCACATTGGATAGGCCCAATCTCGTCTGAACTTGGAAGCTAAGCAGTTTTGGGCCTGGTTAGTACTTGGGTGGGAGACCACATGGGAACACCAGGTGCTGTAGGTTTTTTCACATTACAGGCAAATTGTTTTTATTCTCTAGCTATTTAAATTGGAAACTTTTTATTTTTATTGCCAGTACAGACATTTGGAAGAGGTCAAACAGACACAATAGCCATCACCTAAAGACTTACCACACTGTTTAGGCCCAATTCCAACTGCTTTTGGCAGCTAAACAGTGTTGGGCCTCTTTAGTAGTTTAATATAAGACTCCCTGCTAATATCATGTCCTGTAGGTCTTTTTACATTACCAACACATGATTTTTTTCAGTAAGCCAATACAGTTAGGAAACTTTTTTATTAGCTTACCTGGTGATAGAAGTAGAAGAGGGCAAAAAAGTGCCTGTGTCTCACCTACAGCCATACCACATTGGATAGGCCCAATCTCGTCTGATCTTGGAAGCTAAGCAGTGTTGGGCCTGGTTAGTACTTGGGTGGGAGACCACATGGGAACACCAGGTGCTGTAGATTTTTTCACATTACAGGCAAATTGTTTTTATTCTCTAGCTATTTAAATTGGAAACTTTTTCTTTTTATTGCCAGTACAGACATTTGGAAGAGGTCAAACAGACACAATAGCCATCACCTAAAGACTTACCACACTGTTTAGGCCCAATTCCAACTGCTTTTGGCAGCTAAACAGTGTTGAGCCTGTTTAGTAGTTTAATTTAAGACCCCCTGCTAATATCATGTCCTGTAGGTCTTTTTACATTACCAACACATGATTTTTTTTTAAGTAAGCCAATACAGTTAGGAAACTTTTTTATTAGCTTACCTGGTGATAGAAGTAGAAGAGGGCAAAAAAGTGCCTGTATCTCACCTACAGCCATATCACATTGGATAGGCCCAATCTCGTCTGATCTTGGAAGCTAAGCAGTGTTGGGCCTGGTTAGTACTTGGGTGGGAGACCACCTGGGAACACCAGGTGCTGTGGGTTTTTTCACATTACTGGCAAATTGTTTTTATTCTCTAGCTATTTAAATTGGAAACTTTTTTTTTTTATTGCCAGCACAGACATTTGGAAGAGGTCAAACAGACACAATAGCCATCACCTAAAGACTTACCAAACTGTTTAGGCCCAATTCCAACTGCTTTTGGCAGCTAAACAGTGTTGAGCCTCTTTAGTAGTTTAATTTAAGACCCCCTGCTAATATCATGTCCTGTAGGTCTTTTTACATTACCAACACATGATTTTTTTCAGTAAGCCAATACAGTTAGGAAACTTTTGTATTAGCTTACCTGGTGATAGAAGTAGAATAGGGCAAAAAAGTGGCTTTAACTCACCTACAGCCATACCACATTGGATAGGCCCAATCTCGTCTGATCTTGGAAGCTAAGCAGTGTTGGGCCTGGTTAGTACTTGGGTGGGAGACCACATGGGAACACCAGGTGCTGTAGGTTTTTTCACATTACAGGCAAATTGTTTTTATTCTCTAGCTATTTAAATTGGAAACTTTTTATTTTTATTGCCAGTACAGACATTTGGAAGAGGTCAAACAGACACAATAGCAATCACCTAAAGACTTACCACACTGTTTAGGCCCAATTCCAACTGCTTTTGGCAGCTAAACATTGTTGGGCCTCTTTAGTAGTTTAATTTAAGACTCCCTGCTAATATCATGTCCTGTAGGTCTTTTTACATTACCAACACATGATTTTTTTCAGTAAGCCAATACAGTTAGGAAACTTTTTTATTAACTTACCAGGTGATAGAAGTAGAAGAGGGCAAAAAAGTGCCTGTGTTTCACCTACAGCCATACCACATTGGATAGGCCCAATCTCGTCTGTTCTTGGAAGCTAAGCAGTGTTGGGCCTGGTTAGTACTTGGGTAAGAGACCACATGGGAACACCAGGTGCTGTAGGTTTTTTCACATTACAGGCAAATTGTTTTTATTCTCTAGCTATTTATATTGGAAACTTTTTCTTTTTACTGCCAGCACAGACATTTGGAAGAGGTCAAACAGACACAATAGCCATCACCTAAAGACTTACCACACTGTTTAGGCTCAATTCCAACTGCTTTTGGCAGCTAAACAGTGTTGAGCCTCTTTTGTAGTTTAATTTAAGACCCCCTGCTAATATCATGTCCTGTAGGTCTTTTTACATTACCAACACATGACTTTTTTTCAGTAAGCCAATACAGTTAGGAAACTTTTGTATTAGCTTACCTGGTGATAGAAGTAGAAGAGGGCAAAAAAGTGCCTTTAACTCACCTACAGCCATACCACATTGGATAGGCCCAATCTCGTCTGATCTTGGAAGCTAAGCAGTGTTGGGCCTGGTTAGTACTTGGGTGGGAGACCACATGGGAACACCAGGTGCTGTAGGTTTTTTCACATTACAGGCAAATTGTTTTTATTCTTTAGCTATTTAAATTTGAAACTTTTTCTTTTTATTGCCAGCACAGACATTTGGAAGAGGTCAAACAGACACAATAGCCATCACCTAAAGACTTACCTCACTGTTTAGGCCCAATTCCAACTGCTTTTGGCAGCTAAACAGTGTTGAGCCTCTTTAGTAGTTTAATTTAAGACCCCCTGCTAATATCATGTCCTGTAGGTCTTTTTACATTACCAACACATGATTTTTTTCAGTAAGCCAATACAGTTAGGAAACTTTTTTATTAGCTTACCTGGTGATAGAAGTAGAAGAGGGCAAAAAAGTGCCTGTATCTCAACTACAGCCATACCACATTGGATAGGCCCAATCTCGTCTGAATTTGGAAGCTAAGCAGTTTTGGGCCTGGTTAGTACTTGGGTGGGAGACCACATGGGAACACCAGGTGCTGTAGGTTTTTTCACATTACAGGCAAATTGTTTTTATTCTCTAGCTATTTAAATTGGAAACTTTTTATTTTTATTGCCAGTACAGACATTTGGAAGAGGTCAAACAGACACAATAGCCATCACCTAAAGACTTACCACACTGTTTAGGCCCAATTCCAACTGCTTTTGGCAGCTAAACAGTGTTGGGCCTCTTTAGTAGTTTAATATAAGACTCCCTGCTAATATCATGTCCTGTAGGTCTTTTTACATTACCAACACATGATTTTTTTCAGTAAGCCAATACAGTTAGGAAACTTTTTTATTAGCTTACCTGGTGATAGAAGTAGAAGAGGGCAAAAAAGTGCCTGTATCTCACCTACAGCCATACCACATTGGATAGGCCCAATCTCGTCTGATCTTGGAAGCTAAGCAGTGTTGGGCCTGGTTAGTACTTGGGTGGGAGACCACATGGGAACACCAGGTGCTGTAGATTTTTTCACATTACAGGCAAATTGTTTTTATTCTCTAGCTATTTAAATTGGAAACTTTTTCTTTTTATTGCCAGTACAGACATTTGGAAGAGGTCAAACAGACACAATAGCCATCACCTAAAGACTTACCACACTGTTTAGGCCCAATTCCAACTGCTTTTGGCAGCTAAACAGTGTTGAGCCTGTTTAGTAGTTTAATTTAAGACCCCCTGCTAATATCATGTCCTGTAGGTCTTTTTACATTACCAACACATGATTTTTTTTAAGTAAGCCAATACAGTTAGGAAACTTTTTTATTAGCTTACCTGGTGATAGAAGTAGAAGAGGGCAAAAAAGTGCCTGTATCTCACCTACAGCCATACCACATTGGATAGGCCCAATCTCGTCTGATCTTGGAAGCTAAGCAGTGTTGGGCCTGGTTAGTACTTGGGTGGGAGACCACCTGGGAACACCAGGTGCTGTAGTTTTTTTCACATTACTGGCAAATTGTTTTTATTCTCTAGCTATTTAAATTGGAAACTTTTTCTTTTTATTGCCAGCACAGACATTTGGAAGAGGTCAAACAGACACAATAGCCATCACCTAAAGACTTACCAAACTGTTTAGGCCCAATTCCAACTGCTTTTGGCAGCTAAACAGTGTTGAGCCTCTTTAGTAGTTTAATTTAAGACCCCCTGCTAATATCATGTCCTGTAGGTCTTTTTACATTACCAACACATGATTTTTTTCAGTAAGCCAATACAGTTAGGAAACTTTTGTATTAGCTTACCTGGTGATAGAAGTAGAATAGGGCAAAAAAGTGGCTTTAACTCACCTACAGCCATACCACATTGGATAGGCCCAATCTCGTCTGATCTTGGAAGCTAAGCAGTGTTGGGCCTGGTTAGTACTTGGGTGGGAGACCACATGGGAACGCCAGGTGCTGTAGGTTTTTTCACATTACAGGCAAATTGTTTTTATTCTCTAGCTATTTAAATTGGAAACTTTTTATTTTTATTGCCAGTACAGACATTTGGAAGAGGTCAAACAGACACAATAGCCATCACCTAAAGACTTACCACACTGTTTAGGCCCAATTCCAACTGCTTTTGGCAGCTAAACATTGTTGGGCCTCTTTAGTAGTTTAATTTAAGACCCCCTGCTAATATCATGTCCTGTAGGTCTTTTTACATTACCAACACATGATTTTTTTCAGTAAGCCAATACAGTTAGGAAACTTTTTTATTAGCTTACCTGGTGATAGAAGTAGAAGAGGGCAAAAAAGTGCCTGTATCTCACCTACAGCCATACCACATTGGATAGGCCCAATCTCGTCTGATCTTGGAAGCAAAGCAGTGTTGGGCCTGGTTAGTACTTGGGTGGGAGACCACATGGGAACACCAGGTGCTGTAGATTTTTTCACATTACAGGCAAATTGTTTTTATTCTCTAGCTATTTAAATTGGAAACTTTTTCTTTTTATTGCCAGTACAGACATTTGGAATAGGTCAAACAGACACAATAGCCATCACCTAAAGACTTACCACACTGTTTAGGGCCAATTCCAACTGCTTTTGGCAGCTAAAAAGTGTTGAGCCTGTTTAGTAGTTTAATTTAAGACCCCCTGCTAATATCATGTCTTGTAGGTCTTTTTACATTACCAACACATGATTTTTTTTAAGTAAGCCAATACAGTTAGGAAACTTTTTTATTAGCTTACCTGGTGATAGAAGTAGAAGAGGGCAAAAAAGTGCCTGTATCTCACCTACAGCCATACCACATTGGATAGGCCCAATCTCGTCTGATCTTGGAAGCTAAGCAGTGTTGGGCCTGGTTAGTACTTGGGTGGGAGACCACCTGGGAACACCAGGTGCTGTAGTTTTTTTCACATTACTGGCAAATTGTTTTTATTCTCTAGCTATTTAAATTGGAAACTTTTTCTTTTTATTGCCAGCACAGACATTTGGAAGAGGTCAAACAGACACAATAGCCATCACCTAAAGACTTACCACACTGTTTAGGGCCAATTCCAACTGCTTTTGGCAGCTAAAAAGTGTTGAGCCTGTTTAGTAGTTTAATTTAAGACCCCCTGCTAATATCATGTCTTGTAGGTCTTTTTACATTACCAACACATGATTTTTTTTAAGTAAGCCAATACAGTTAGGAAACTTTTTTATTAGCTTACCTGGTGATAGAAGTAGAAGAGGGCAAAAAAGTGCCTGTATCTCACCTACAGCCATACCACATTGGATAGGCCCAATCTCGTCTGATCTTGGAAGCTAAGCAGTGTTGGGCCTGGTTAGTACTTGGGTGGGAGACCACCTGGGAACACCAGGTGCTGTAGTTTTTTTCACATTACTGGCAAATTGTTTTTATTCTCTAGCTATTTAAATTGGAAACTTTTTCTTTTTATTGCCAGCACAGACATTTGGAAGAGGTCAAACAGACACAATAGCCATCACCTAAAGACTTACCAAACTGTTTAGGCCCAATTCCAACTGCTTTTGGCAGCTAAACAGTGTTGAGCCTCTTTAGTAGTTTAATTTAAGACCCCCTGCTAATATCATGTCCTGTAGGTCTTTTTACATTACCAACACATGATTTTTTTCAGTAAGCCAATACAGTTAGGAAACTTTTGTATTAGCTTACCTGGTGATAGAAGTAGAATAGGGCAAAAAAGTGGCTTTAACTCACCTACAGCCATACCACATTGGATAGGCCCAATCTCGTCTGATCTTGGAAGCTAAGCAGTGTTGGGCCTGGTTAGTACTTGGGTGGGAGACCACATGGGAACACCAGGTGCTGTAGGTTTTTTCACATTACAGGCAAATTGTTTTTATTCTCTAGCTATTTAAATTGGAAACTTTTTATTTTTATTGCCAGTACAGACATTTGGAAGAGGTCAAACAGACACAATAGCAATCACCTAAAGACTTACCACACTGTTTAGGCCCAATTCCAACTGCTTTTGGCAGCTAAACATTGTTGGGCCTCTTTAGTAGTTTAATTTAAGACCCCCTGCTAATATCATGTCCTGTAGGTCTTTTTACATTACCAACACATGATTTTTTTCAGTAAGCCAATACAGTTAGGAAACTTTTTTATTAGCTTACCTGGTGATAGAAGTAGAAGAGGGCAAAAAAGTGCCTGCATCTCACCTACAGCCATACCACATTGGATAGGCCCAATCTCGCCTGATCTTGGAAGCTAAGCAGTGTTGGGCCTGGTTAGTACTTGGGTGGGAGACCACATGGGAACACCAGGTGATGTAGGTTTTTTCACATTACAGGCAAATTGTTTTTATTCTCTAGCTATTTAAATTGGAAACTTTTTCTTTTTATTGCCAGTACAGACATTTGGAAGAGGTCAAACAGACACAATAGCCATCACCTAAAGACTTACCACACTGTTTAGGCCCAATTCCAACTGCTTTTGGCAGCTAAACAGTGTTGAGCCTGTTTAGTAGTTTAATTTAGGACCCCCTGCTAATATCATGTCCTGTAGGTCTTTTTACATTACCAACACATGATTTTTTTCAGTAAGCCAATACAGTTAGGAAACTTTTTTATTAGCTTACCTGGTGATAGAAGTAGAAGAGGGCAAAAAAGTGCCTGTATCTCACCTACAGCCATACCACATTGGATAGGCCCAATCTCGTCTGATCTTGGAAGCTAAGCAGTGTTGGGCCTGGTTAGTACTTGGGTGGGAGACCACATGGGAACACCAGGTGCTGTAGGTTTTTTCACATTACAGGCAACCTGTTTTTATTCTCTAGCTATTTAAATTGGAAACTTTTTCTTTTTATTGCCAGTACAGACATTTGGAAGAGGTCAAACAGACACAATAACCATCACCTAAATACTTACCACACTGTTTAGGCCCAATTCCAACTGCTTTTGGCAGCTAAACAGTGTTGAGCCTGTTTAGTAGTTTAATTTAAGACCCCCTGCTAATATCATGTCCTGTAGGTCTTTTTACATTACCAACACATGATTTTTTTCAGTAAGCCAATACAGTTAGGAAACTTTTTTATTAGCTTACCTGGTGATAGAAGTAGAAGAGGGCAAAAAAGTGCCTGTATTTCACCTACAGCCATACCACATTGGATAAGCCCAATTTCGTCTGTTCTTGGAAGCTAAGCAGTGTTGGGCCTGGTTAGTACTTTGGTGGGAGACCACATGGGAACACCAGGTGCTGTAGGTTTTTTCACATTACAGGCAAATTGTTTTTATTCTCTAGCTATTTATATTGGAAACTTTTTCTTTTTATTGCCAGCACAGACATTTGGAAGAGGTCAAACAGACACAATAGCCATCACCTAAAGACTTACCACACTGTTTAGGCTCAATTCCAACTGCTTTTGGCAGCTAAACAGTGTTGAGCCTCTTTTGTAGTTTAATTTAAGACCCCCTGCTAATATCATGTCCTGTAGGTCTTTTTACATTACCAACACATGATTTTTTTCAGTAAGCCAATACAGTTAGGAAACTTTTTTATTAGCTTACCTGGTGATAGAAGTAGAAGAGGGCAAAAAAGTGCCTGTATCTCACCTACAGCCATACCACATTGGATAGGCCCAATCTCGTCTGATCTTGGAAGCTAAGCAGTGTTGGGCCTGGTTAGTACTTGGGTGGGAGACCACATGGGAACACCAGGTGCTGTAGGTTTTTTCACATTACTGGCAAATTGTTTTTATTCTCTAGCTATTTAAATAGGAAACTTTTTCTTTTTATTGCCAGCACAGACATTTGGAAGAGGTCAAACAGACACAATAGCCATCACCTAAAGACTTACCACACTGTTTAGGCCCAATTCCAACTGCTTTTGGCAGCTAAACATTGTTGGGCCTCTTTAGTAGTTTAATTTAAGACCCCCTGCTAATATCATGTCCTGTAGGTCTTTTTACATTACCAACACATGATTTTTTTCAGTAAGCCAATACAGTTAGGAAACTTTTTTATTAGCTTACCTGGTGATAGAAGTAGAAGAGGGCAAAAAAGTGCCTGCATCTCACCTACAGCCATACCACATTGGATAGGCCCAATCTCGTCTGATCTTTGAAGCTAAGCAGTGTTGGGCCTGGTTAGTACTTGGGTGGGAGACCACATGGGAACACCAGGTGATGTAGGTTTTTTCACATTACAGGCAAATTGTTTTTATTCTCTAGCTATTTAAATTGGAAACTTTTTCTTTTTATTGCCAGTACAGACATTTGGAAGAGGTCAAACAGACACAATAGCCATCACCTAAAGACTTACCACACTGTTTAGGCCCAATTCCAACTGCTTTTGGCAGCTAAACAGTGTTGAGCCTCTTTAGTAGTTTAATTTAAGACCCCCTGCTAATATCATGTCCTGTAGGTCTTTTTACATTACCAACACATGATTTTTTTCAGTAAGCCAATACAGTTAGGAAACTTTTTTATTAGCTTACCTGGTGATAGAAGTAGAAGAGGGCAAAAAAGTTCCTGTATCTCACCTACAGCCATACCACATTGGATAGGCCCAATCTCGTCTGATCTTGGAAGCTAAGCAGTGTTGGGCCTGGTTAGTACTTGGGTGGGAGACCACATGGGAACACCAGGTGCTGTAGGTTTTTTCACATTACAGGCAAATTGTTTTTATTCTCTAGCTATTTAAATTGGAAACTTTTTCTTTTTATTGCCAGTACAGACATTTGGAAGAGGTCAAACAGACACAATAGCCATCACCTAAAGACTTACCACACTGTTTAGGCCCAATTCCAACTGCTTTTGGCAGCTAAACAGTGTTGATCCTCTTTAGTAGTTTAATTTAAGACCCCCTGCTAATATCATGTCCTGTAGGTCGTTTTACATTACCAACACATGATTTTTTTCAGTAAGCCAATACAGTTAGGAAACTTTTTTATTAGCTTACCTGGTGATAGAAGTAGAAGAGGGCAAAAAAGTGCCTGTATCTCACCTACAGCCATACCACATTGGATTGGCCCAATCTCGTCTGATCTTGGAAGCTAAGCAGTGTTGGGCCTGGTTAGTACTTGGGTGGGAGACCACATGGGAACACCAGGTGCTGTAGGTTTTTTCACATTACAGGCAAATTGTTTTTATTCTCTAGCTATTTAAATTGGAAACTTTTTCTTTTTATTGCCAGCACAGACATTTGGAAGAGGTCAAACAGACACAATAGCCATCACCTAAAGACTTACCACACTGTTTAGGCCCAACTCCAACTGCTTTTGGCAGCTAAACAGTGTTGAGCCTCTTTAGTAGTTTAATTTAAGACCCCCTGCTAATATCATGTCCTGTAGGTCTTTTTACATTATCAACACATGATTTTTTTCAGTAAGCCAATACAGTTAGGAAACTTTTTTATTAGCTTACCTGGTGATAGAAGTAGAAGAGGGCAAAAAAGTGCCTGTATCTCACCTACAGCCATACCACATTGGATAGGCCCAATCTCGTCTGATCTTGGAAGCTAAGCAGTGTTGGGCCTGGTTAGTACTTGGGTGGGAGACCACATGGGAACACCAGGTGCTGTAGGTTTTTTCACATTACAGGCAAATTGTTTTTATTCTCTAGCTATTTAAATTGGAAACTTTTTATTTTTATTGCCAGTACAGACATTTGGAAGAGGTCAAACAGACACAATAGCCATCACCTAAAGACTTACCACACTGTTTAGGCCCAATTCCAACTGCTTTTGGCAGCTAAACAGTGTTGAGCCTCTTAATAGTTTAATTTAAGACCCCCTGCTAATATCATGTCCTGTAGGTCTTTTTACATTACCAACACATGATTTTTTTCAGTAAGCCAATACAGTTAGGAAACTTTTGTATTAGCTTACCTGGTGATAGAAGTAGAAGAGGGCAAAAAAGTGAATTTAACTCACCTACAACCATACCACATTGGATAGGCCCAATCTCGTCTAATCTTGGAAGCTAAGCAGTGTTGAACCTGTTTAGTACTTGGGTGGGAGACCACATGGGAACACCAGGTGCTGTAGGTTTTTTCACATTACTGGCAAATTGTTTTTATTCTCTAGCTATTTAAATTGGAAACTTTTTCTTTTTATTGACAGCACAGACATTTGGAAGAGGTCAAACAGACACAATAGCCATCACCTAAAGACTTACCACACTGTTTAGGCCCAATTCCAACTGCTTTTGGCAGCTAAACAGTGTTGAGCCTCTTTAGTAGTTTAATTTAAGACCCCCTGCTAATATCATGTCCTGTAGGTCTTTTTACATTACCAACACATGATTTTTTTCAGTAAGCCAATACAGTTAGGAAACTTTTTTATTAGCTTACCTGGTAAAAGAAGTAGAAGAGGGCAAAAAAGTGCCTGTATTTAAACTACAGCCATACCACATTGGATAGGCCCAATCTCGTCTGATCTTGGAAGCTAAGCAGTGTTGGGCCTGGTTAGTACTTGGGTGGGAGACCACATGGGAACACCAGGTGCTGTAGGTTTTTTCACATTACAGGCAAATTGTTTTTATTCTCTAGCTATTTAAATTGGAAACTTTTTCTTTTTATTGCCAGTACAGACATTTGGAAGAGGTCAAACAGACACAATAGCCATCACATAAAGACTTACCACACTGTTTAGGCCCAATTCCAACTGCTTTTGGCAGCTAAACAGTGTTGAGCCCCTTTAGTAGTTTAATTTAAGACCCCCTACTAATATCATGTCCTGTAGGTCTTTTTACATTACCAACACATGATTTTTTTCAGTAAGCCAATACAGTTAGGAAACTTTTTTATTAGCTTACCAGGTGATAGAAGTAGAAGAGGGCAAAAAAGTGCCTGTATTTCACCTACAGCCATACCACATTGGATAGGCCCAATCTCGTCTGTTCTTGGAAGCTAAGCAGTGTTGGGCCTGGTTAGTACTTGGGTAAGAGACCACATGGGAACACCAGGTGCTGTAGGTTTTTTCACATTACAGGCAAATTGTTTTTATTCTCTAGCTATTTATATTGGAAACTTTTTCTTTTTATTGCCAGCACAGACATTTGGAAGAGGTCAAACAGACACAATAGCCATCACCTAAAGACTTACCACACTGTTTAGGCTCAATTCCAACTGCTTTTGGCAGCTAAACAGTGTTGAGCCTCTTTTGTAGTTTAATTTAAGACCCCCTGCTAATATCATGTCCTGTAGGTCTTTTTACATTACCAACACATGACTTTTTTCAGTAAGCCAATACAGTTAGGAAACTTTTGTATTAGCTTACCTGGTGATAGAAGTAGAAGAGGGCAAAAAAGTGCCTTTATCTCACCTACAGCAATACCACATTGGATAGGCCCAATCTCGTCTGATCTTGGAAGCTAAGCAGTGTTGGGCCTGGTTAGTACTTGGGTGGGAGACCACATGGGAACACCAGGTGCTGTAGGTTTTTTCACATTACTGGCAAATTGTTTTTATTCTCTAGCTATTTAAATTTGAAACTTTTTCTTTTTATTGCCAGCACAGACATTTGGAAGAGGTCAAACAGACACAATAGCCATCACCTAAAGACTTACCTCACTGTTTAGGCCCAATTCCAACTGCTTTTGGCAGCTAAACAGTGTTGAGCCTCTTTAGTAGTTTAATTTAAGACCCCCTGCTAATATCATGTCCTGTAGGTCTTTTTACATTACCAACACATGATTTTTTTCAGTAAGCCAATACAGTTAGGAAACTTTTTTATTAGCTTACCTGGTGATAGAAGTAGAAGAGGGCAAAAAAGTGCCTGTATCTCAACTACAGCCATACCACATTGGATAGGCCCAATCTCGTCTGAACTTGGAAGCTAAGCAGTTTTGGGCCTGGTTAGTACTTGGGTGGGAGACCACATGGGAACACCAGGTGCTGTAGGTTTTTTCACATTACAGGCAAATTGTTTTTATTCTCTAGCTATTTAAATTGGAAACTTTTTATTTTTATTGCCAGTACAGACATTTGGAAGAGGTCAAACAGACACAATAGCCATCACCTAAAGACTTACCACACTGTTTAGGCCCAATTCCAACTGCTTTTGGCAGCTAAACAGTGTTGGGCCTCTTTAGTAGTTTAATATAAGACTCCCTGCTAATATCATGTCCTGTAAGTCTTTTTACATTACCAACACATGATTTTTTTCAGTAAGCCAATACAGTTAGGAAACTTTTTTATTAGCTTACCTGGTGATAGAAGTAGAAGAGGCCAAAAAAGTGCCTTTAACTCACCTACAGCCATACCACATTGGATAGGCCCAATCTCGTCTGATCTTGGAAGCTAAGCAGTGTTG
Source organism: Crinia signifera (assembly GCF_055691185.1). NCBI lineage: Eukaryota > Metazoa > Chordata > Amphibia > Anura > Myobatrachidae > Crinia > Crinia signifera. The sequence continues at coordinate 58,896,570 of NC_139222.1, forward strand.
GGCCTGTTTAGTACTTGGGTGGGAGACCACATGGGAACACCAGGTGCTGTAGGTTTTTTCACATTACTGGCAAATTGTTTTTATTCTCTAGCTATTTAAATTGGAAACTTTTTCTTTTTATTGCCAGTACAGACATTTGGAAGAGGTCAAACAGACACAATAGCCATCACCTAAAGACTTACCACACTGTTTAGGCCCAATTCCAACTGCTTTTGGCAGCTAAACAGTGTTGATCCTCTTTAGTAGTTTAATTTAAGACCCCCTGCTAATATCATGTACTGTAGGTCTTTTTACATTACCAACACATGATTTTTTTCAGTAAGCCAATACAGTTAGGAAACTTTTTTATTAGCTTACCTGGTGATAGAAGTAGAAGAGGGCAAAAAAGTGCCTGTATCTCACCTACAGCCATACCACATTGGATAGGCCCAATCTCGTCTGATCTTGGAAGCTAAGCAGTGTTGGGCCTGGTTAGTACTTGGGTGGGAGACCACATGGGAACACCAGGTGCTGTAGGTTTTTTCACATTACAGGCAAATTGTTTTTATTCTCTAGCTATTTAAATTGGAAACTTTTTCTTTTTATTGCCAGTACAGACATTTGGAAGAGGTCAAACAGACACAATAGCCATCACCTAAAGACTTACCACACTGTTTAGGCCCAATTCCAACTGCTTTTGGCAGCTAAACAGTGTTGATCCTCTTTAGTAGTTTAATTTAAGACCCCCTGCTAATATCATGTCCTGTAGGTCGTTTTACATTACCAACACATGATTTTTTTCAGTAAGCCAATACAGTTAGGAAACTTTTTTATTAGCTTACCTGGTGATAGAAGTAGAAGAGGGCAAAAAAGTGCCTGTATCTCACCTAGAGCCATACCACATTGGATAGGCCCAATCTCGTCTGATCTTGGAAGCTAAGCAGTGTTGGGCCTGGTTAGTACTTGGGTGGGAGACCACATGGGAACACCAGGTGCTGTAGGTTTTTTCACATTACAGGCAAATTGTTTTTATTCTCTAGCTATTTAAATTGGAAACTTTTTCTTTTTATTGCCAGTACAGACATTTGGAAGAGGTCAAACAGACACAATAGCCATCACCTAAAGACTTACCACACTGTTTAGGCCCAATTCCAACTGCTTTTGGCAGCTAAACAGTGTCGAGCCTCTTTAGTAGTTTAATTTAAGACCCCCTGCTAATATCATGTCCTGTAGGTCTTTTTACATTACCAACACATGATTTTTTTCAGTAAGCCAATACAGTTAGGAAACTTTTGTATTAGCTTACCTGGTGATAGAAGTAGAAGAGGGCAAAAAAGTGAATTTAACTCACCTACAACCATACCACATTGGATAGGCCCAATCTCGTCTAATCTTGGAAGCTAAGCAGTGTTGAACCTGGTTAGTACTTGGGTGGGAGACCACATGGGACCACCAGGTGCTGTAGGTTTTTTCACATTACTGGCAAATTGTTTTTATTCTCTAGCTATTTATATTGGAAACTTTTTCATTTTATTGCCAGCACAGACATTTGGAAGAGGTCAAACAGACACAATAGCCATCACCTAAAGACTTACCACAATGTTTAGGCTCAATTCCAACTGCTTTTGGCAGCTAAACAGTGTTGAGCCTCTTTTGTAGTTTAATTTAAGACCCCCTGCTAATATCATGTCCTGTAGGTCTTTTTACATTACCAACACATGATTTTTTTCAGTAAGCCAATACAGTTAGGAAACTTTTGTTTTAGCTTACCTGGTAATAGAAGAAGAAGAGGGCAAAAAAGTGGCTTTAACTCACCTACAGCCATACCACATTGGATAGGCCCAATCTCGTCTGCTCTTGGAAGTGTTGGGCCTGGTTAGTACTGGGGTGGGAGACCACATGGGAACACCAGGTGCTGTAGGTTTTTTCACATTACTGGCAAATTGTTTTTATTCTCTAGCTATTTAAATTGGAAACTTTTTCTTTTTAATGACAGCACAGACATTTGGAAGAGGTCAAACAGACACAATAGCCATCAACTAAAGACTTACCACACTGTTTAGGCCCAATTCCAACTTCTTTTGGCAGCTAAACAGTGTTGAGCCTCTTTAGTAGTTTAATTTAAGACCCCCTGCTAATATCATGTCCTGTAGGTCTTTTTACATTACCAACACATGATTTTTTTCAGTAAGCCAATACAGTTAGGAAACTTTTTTATTAGCTTACCTGGTAAAAGAAGTAGAAGAGGGCAAAAAAGTGCCTGTATTTCACCTACAGCCATACCACATTGGATAGGCCCAATCTCGTCTGATCTTGGAAGCTAAGCAGTGTTGGGCCTGTTTAGTACTTGGGTGGGAGACCACATGGGAACACCAGGTGCTGTAGGTTTTTTCACATTACTGGCAAATTGTTTTTATTCTCTAGCTATTTAAATTGGAAACTTTTTCTTTTTATTGCCAGTACAGACATTTGGAAGAGGTCAAACAGACACAATAGCCATCACCTAAAGACTTACCACACTGTTTAGGCCCAATTCCAACTGCTTTTGGCAGCTAAACAGTGTTGATCCTCTTTAGTAGTTTAATTTAAGACCCCCTGCTAATATCATGTACTGTAGGTCTTTTTACATTACCAACACATGATTTTTTTCAGTAAGCCAATACAGTTAGGAAACTTTTTTATTAGCTTACCTGGTGATAGAAGTAGAAGAGGGCAAAAAAGTGCCTGTATCTCACCTACAGCCATACCACATTGGATAGGCCCAATCTCGTCTGATCTTGGAAGCTAAGCAGTGTTGGGCCTGGTTAGTACTTGGGTGGGAGACCACATGGGAACACCAGGTGCTGTAGGTTTTTTCACATTACAGGCAAATTGTTTTTATTCTCTAGCTATTTAAATTGGAAACTTTTTCTTTTTATTGCCAGTACAGACATTTGGAAGAGGTCAAACAGACACAATAGCCATCACCTAAAGACTTACCACACTGTTTAGGCCCAATTCCAACTGCTTTTGGCAGCTAAACAGTGTTGATCCTCTTTAGTAGTTTAATTTAAGACCCCCTGCTAATATCATGTCCTGTAGGTCGTTTTACATTACCAACACATGATTTTTTTCAGTAAGCCAATACAGTTAGGAAACTTTTTTATTAGCTTACCTGGTGATAGAAGTAGAAGAGGGCAAAAAAGTGCCTGTATCTCACCTAGAGCCATACCACATTGGATAGGCCCAATCTCGTCTGATCTTGGAAGCTAAGCAGTGTTGGGCCTGGTTAGTACTTGGGTGGGAGACCACATGGGAACACCAGGTGCTGTAGGTTTTTTCACATTACAGGCAAATTGTTTTTATTCTCTAGCTATTTAAATTGGAAACTTTTTCTTTTTATTGCCAGTACAGACATTTGGAAGAGGACAAACAGACACAATAGCCATCACCTAAAGACTTACCACACTGTTTAGGCCCAATTCCAACTGCTTTTGGCAGCTAAACAGTGTTGAGCCTCTTTAGTAGTTTAATTTAAGACCCCCTGCTAATATCATGTCCTGTAGGTCTTTTTACATTACCAACACATGATTTTTTTCAGTAAGCCAATACAGTTAGGAAACTTTTGTATTAGCTTACCTGGTGATAGAAGTAGAAGAGGGCAAAAAAGTGAATTTAACTCACCTACAACCATACCACATTGGATAGGCCCAATCTCGTCTAATCTTGGAAGCTAAGCAGTGTTGAACCTGGTTAGTACTTGGGTGGGAGACCACATGGGACCACCAGGTGCTGTAGGTTTTTTCACATTACTGGCAAATTGTTTTTATTCTCTAGCTATTTATATTGGAAACTTTTTCATTTTATTGCCAGCACAGACATTTGGAAGAGGTCAAACAGACACAATAGCCATCACCTAAAGACTTACCACAATGTTTAGGCTCAATTCCAACTGCTTTTGGCAGCTAAACAGTGTTGAGCCTCTTTTGTAGTTTAATTTAAGACCCCCTGCTAATATCATGTCCTGTAGGTCTTTTTACATTACCAACACATGATTTTTTTCAGTAAGCCAATACAGTTAGGAAACTTTTGTTTTAGCTTACCTGGTAATAGAAGAAGAAGAGGGCAAAAAAGTGGCTTTAACTCACCTACAGCCATACCACATTGGATAGGCCCAATCTCGTCTGCTCTTGGAAGTGTTGGGCCTGGTTAGTACTGGGGTGGGAGACCACATGGGAACACCAGGTGCTGTAGGTTTTTTCACATTACTGGCAAATTGTTTTTATTCTCTAGCTATTTAAATTGGAAACTTTTTCTTTTTAATGACAGCACAGACATTTGGAAGAGGTCAAACAGACACAATAGCCATCAACTAAAGACTTACCACACTGTTTAGGCCCAATTCCAACTTCTTTTGGCAGCTAAACAGTGTTGAGCCTCTTTAGTAGTTTAATTTAAGACCCCCTGCTAATATCATGTCCTGTAGGTCTTTTTACATTACCAACACATGATTTTTTTCAGTAAGCCAATACAGTTAGGAAACTTTTTTATTAGCTTACCTGGTAAAAGAAGTAGAAGAGGGCAAAAAAGTGCCTGTATTTCACCTACAGCCATACCACATTGGATAGGCCCAATCTCGTCTGATCTTGGAAGCTAAGCAGTGTTGGGCCTGGTTAGTACTTGGGTGGGAGACCACATGGGAACACCAGGTGCTGTAGGTTTTTTCACTTTACAGGCAAATTGTTTTTATTCTCTAGCTATTTAAATTGGAAACTTTTTCTTTTTATTGCCAGTACAGACATTTGGAAGAGGTCAAACAGACACAATAGCCATCACATAAAGACTTACCACACTGTTTAGGCCCAATTCCAACTGCTTTTGGCAGCTAAACAGTGTTGAGCCCCTTTAGTAGTTTAATTTAAGACCCCCTGCTAATATCATGTCCTGTAGGTCTTTTTACATTACCAACACATGATTTTTTTCAGTAAGCCAATACAGTTAGGAAACTTTTTTATTAGCTTACCATGTGATAGAAGTAGAAGAGGGCAAAAAAGTGCCTGTATTTCACCTACAGCCATACCACATTGGATAGGCCCAATCTCGTCTGTTCTTGGAAGCTAAGCAGTGTTGGGCCTGGTTAGTACTTGGGTAAGAGACCACATGGGAACACCAGGTGCTGTAGGTTTTTTCACATTACAGGCAAATTGTTTTTATTCTCTAGCTATTTATATTGGAAACTTTTTCTTTTTATTGCCAGCACAGACATTTGGAAGAGGTCATACAGACACAATAGCCATCACCTAAAGACTTACCACACTGTTTAGGCTCAATTCCAACTGCTTTTGGCAGCTAAACAGTGTTGAGCCTCTTTTGTAGTTTAATTTAAGACCCCCTGCTAATATCATGTCCTGTAGGTCTTTTTACATTACCAAAACATGACTTTTTTCAGTAAGCCAATACAGTTAGGAAACTTTTGTATTAGCTTACCTGGTGATAGAAGTAGAAGAGGGCAAAAAAGTGCCTTTAACTCACCTACAGCCATACCACATTGGATAGGCCCAATCTCGTCTGATCTTGGAAGCTAAGCAGTGTTGGGCCTGGTTAGTACTTGGGTGGGAGACCACATGGGAACACCAGGTGCTGTAGGTTTTTTCACATTACTGGCAAATTGTTTTTATTCTCTAGCTATTTAAATTTGAAACTTTTTCTTTTTATTGCCAGCACAGACATTTGGAAGAGGTCAAACAGACACAATAGCCATCACCTAAAGACTTACCTCACTGTTTAGGCCCAATTCCAACTGCTTTTGGCAGCTAAACAGTGTTGAGCCTCTTTAGTAGTTTAATTTAAGACCCCCTGCTAATATCATGTCCTGTAGGTCTTTTTACATTACCAACACATGATTTTTTTCAGTAAGCCAATACAGTTAGGAAACTTTTTTATTAGCTTACCTGGTGATAGAAGTAGAAGAGGGCAAAAAAGTGCCTGTATCTCAACTACAGCCATACCACATTGGATAGGCCCAATCTCGTCTGAACTTGGAAGCTAAGCAGTTTTGGGCCTGGTTAGTACTTGGGTGGGAGACCACATGGGAACACCAGGTGCTGTAGGTTTTTTCACATTACAGGCAAATTGTTTTTATTCTCTAGCTATTTAAATTGGAAACTTTTTATTTTTATTGCCAGTACAGACATTTGGAAGAGGTCAAACAGACACAATAGCCATCACCTAAAGACTTACCACACTGTTTAGGCCCAATTCCAACTGCTTTTGGCAGCTAAACAGTGTTGGGCCTCTTTAGTAGTTTAATATAAGACTCCCTGCTAATATCATGTCCTGTAGGTCTTTTTACATTACCAACACATGATTTTTTTCAGTAAGCCAATACAGTTAGGAAACTTTTTTATTAGCTTACCTGGTGATAGAAGTAGAAGAGGGCAAAAAAGTGCCTGTGTCTCACCTACAGCCATACCACATTGGATAGGCCCAATCTCGTCTGATCTTGTAAGCTAAGCAGTGTTGGGCCTGGTTAGTACTTGGGTGGGAGACCACATGGGAACACCAGGTGCTGTAGATTTTTTCACATTACAGGCAAATTGTTTTTATTCTCTAGCTATTTAAATTGGAAACTTTTTCTTTTTATTGCCAGTACAGACATTTGGAAGAGGTCAAACAGACACAATAGCCATCACCTAAAGACTTACCACACTGTTTAGGCCCAATTCCAACTGCTTTTGGCAGCTAAACAGTGTTGAGCCTGTTTAGTAGTTTAATTTAAGACCCCCTGCTAATATCATGTCCTGTAGGTCTTTTTACATTACCAACACATGATTTTTTTTTAAGTAAGCCAATACAGTTAGGAAACTTTTTTATTAGCTTACCTGGTGATAGAAGTAGAAGAGGGCAAAAAAGTGCCTGTATCTCACCTACAGCCATATCACATTGGATAGGCCCAATCTCGTCTGATCTTGGAAGCTAAGCAGTGTTGGGCCTGGTTAGTACTTGGGTGGGAGACCACCTGGGAACACCAGGTGCTGTGGGTTTTTTCACATTACTGGCAAATTGTTTTTATTCTCTAGCTATTTAAATTGGAAACTTTTTCTTTTTATTGCCAGCACAGACATTTGGAAGAGGTCAAACAGACACAATAGCCATCACCTAAAGACTTACCAAACTGTTTAGGCCCAATTCCAAATGCTTTTGGCAGCTAAACAGTGTTGAGCCTCTTTAGTAGTTTAATTTAAGACCCCCTGCTAATATCATGTCCTGTAGGTCTTTTTACATTACCAACACATGATTTTTTTCAGTAAGCCAATACAGTTAGGAAACTTTTGTATTAGCTTACCTGGTGATAGAAGTAGAATAGGCAGAGCCGGCCTTAGGCATAGGCCAACTAGGCAATTGCCTAGGGCATTTGGAATGCCATGGGGCATCAGCAGCTTCTGCTGATTAAAATGATATGCAGCATGCCTATTTTGTGTGTGTGAGTGAGGCTGTTAGCGGCTGTGCGAGTCCTGTCTGCGGGTGGGTGGGTTGTGCAATAGTGTTCGGCAAATGTGTAAGGGGCATTATGTATAAATGCATTAATAATGTGTGACATGTGTAAGGGCATAATGTGTGTCATGTGTATAAGGGCATTAATAATGTGTGACATATGTGTAAGGGCCATTATTTGTGTCATTATGTGTATGAAGGGCATTAATAAAGGTTGGCATAATGTGTAAGGGGCATTATGGTTATAAGGACATTAATAATGTGTGTCATGTGTAAGGGGCATTACTGTGTGGTATTATCAGGGGTGCCTAGAGAATGGGGTAGGGGGTACAAATTACCCAGGCCAAAGTCTGATGAAAGGGCCCAGTGGGGGCCCCGGGCCCCGTCCCCTTAAGTGACAGCATCAGCTGCAGCTCTTCTCCTCTACACTGCTTTGTGCTGGGTTGCAGTGTGGCCATGGAGGTGCTTAAAATACAATATTTCCTCAGGATTTTTTTCTAAGGGTATAATGTGAATAATGTGAGGAGTAATGTATATAAGGTAAAGTGGTACTACTGTGTGATGTAACGTGAATAAGGGACACCATCTCATGATATAATGTGAATAAAGTTGCACTACTGTAAGGCATAATTTGAATTGGGGGTACTATTGTGTGGCCATGCCCCTTCCCAGCAAGAACACACCCCTGTTTGGGATCCGCACCAAATGGGTGCGCTGTTTCTATTTAAAATATTGCGGGTAGGAGCACCAAAATTATGACTGCAATGATGAGGGTTGATGGTGCTGGGAAAGGGGAGCAGGGTTAGAGACGGAACTAGTGGCGGTGCTAGGGGGCAACAGCCAAAATCTTGCCTAGGGCATAATTTAGGCTAGGGCCGGCTCTGAGAATAGGGCAAAAAAGTGGCTTTAACTCACCTACAGCCATACCACATTGGATAGGCCCAATCTCGTCTGATCTTGGAAGCTAAGCAGTGTTGGGCCTGGTTAGTACTTGGGTGGGAGACCACATGGGAACACCAGGTGCTGTAGGTTTTTTCACATTACAGGCAAATTGTTTTTATTCTCTAGCTATTTAAATTGGAAACTTTTTATTTTTATTGCCAGTACAGACATTTGGAAGAGGTCAAACAGACACAATAGCAATCACCTAAAGACTTACCACACTGTTTAGGCCCAATTCCAACTGCTTTTGGCAGCTAAACATTGTTGGGCCTCTTTAGTAGTTTAATTTAAGACTCCCTGCTAATATCATGTCCTGTAGGTCTTTTTACATTACCAACACATGATTTTTTTCAGTAAGCCAATACAGTTAGGAAACTTTTTTATTAGCTTACCAGGTGATAGAAGTAGAAGAGGGCAAAAAAGTGCCTGTGTTTCACCTACAGCCATACCACATTGGATAGGCCCAATCTCGTCTGTTCTTGGAAGCTAAGCAGTGTTGGGCCTGGTTAGTACTTGGGTAAGAGACCACATGGGAACACCAGGTGCTGTAGGTTTTTTCACATTACAGGCAAATTGTTTTTATTCTCTAGCTATTTATATTGGAAACTTTTTCTTTTTATTGCCAGCACAGACATTTGGAAGAGGTCAAACAGACACAATAGCCATCACCTAAAGACTTACCACACTGTTTAGGCTCAATTCCAACTGCTTTTGGCAGCTAAACAGTGTTGAGCCTCTTTTGTAGTTTAATTTAAGACCCCCTGCTAATATCATGTCCTGTAGGTCTTTTTACATTACCAACACATGACTTTTTTTCAGTAAGCCAATACAGTTAGGAAACTTTTGTATTAGCTTACCTGGTGATAGAAGTAGAAGAGGGCAAAAAAGTGCCTTTAACTCACCTACAGCCATACCACATTGGATAGGCCCAATCTCGTCTGATCTTGGAAGCTAAGCAGTGTTGGGCCTGGTTAGTACTTGGGTGGGAGACCACATGGGAACACCAGGTGCTGTAGGTTTTTTCACATTACAGGCAAATTGTTTTTATTCTTTAGCTATTTAAATTTGAAACTTTTTCTTTTTATTGCCAGCACAGACATTTGGAAGAGGTCAAACAGACACAATAGCCATCACCTAAAGACTTACCTCACTGTTTAGGCCCAATTCCAACTGCTTTTGGCAGCTAAACAGTGTTGAGCCTCTTTAGTAGTTTAATTTAAGACCCCCTGCTAATATCATGTCCTGTAGGTCTTTTTACATTACCAACACATGATTTTTTTCAGTAAGCCAATACAGTTAGGAAACTTTTTTATTAGCTTACCTGGTGATAGAAGTAGAAGAGGGCAAAAAAGTGCCTGTATCTCAACTACAGCCATACCACATTGGATAGGCCCAATCTCGTCTGAACTTGGAAGCTAAGCAGTTTTGGGCCTGGTTAGTACTTGGGTGGGAGACCACATGGGAACACCAGGTACTGTAGGTTTTTTCACATTACAGGCAAATTGTTTTTATTCTCTAGCTATTTAAATTGGAAACTTTTTATTTTTATTGCCAGTACAGACATTTGGAAGAGGTCAAACAGACACAATAGCCATCACCTAAAGACTTACCACACTGTTTAGGCCCAATTCCAACTGCTTTTGGCAGCTAAACAGTGTTGGGCCTCTTTAGTAGTTTAATATAAGACTCCCTGCTAATATCATGTCCTGTAGGTCTTTTTACATTACCAACACATGATTTTTTTCAGTAAGCCAATACAGTTAGGAAACTTTTTTATTAGCTTACCTGGTGATAGAAGTAGAAGAGGGCAAAAAAGTGCCTGTATCTCACCTACAGCCATACCACATTGGATAGGCCCAATCTCGTCTGATCTTGGAAGCTAAGCAGTGTTGGGCCTGGTTAGTACTTGGGTGGGAGACCACATGGGAACACCAGGTGCTGTAGATTTTTTCACATTACAGGCAAATTGTTTTTATTCTCTAGCTATTTAAATTGGAAACTTTTTCTTTTTATTGCCAGTACAGACATTTGGAAGAGGTCAAACAGACACAATAGCCATCACCTAAAGACTTACCACACTGTTTAGGCCCAATTCCAACTGCTTTTGGCAGCTAAACAGTGTTGAGCCTGTTTAGTAGTTTAATTTAAGACCCCCTGCTAATATCATGTCCTGTAGGTCTTTTTACATTACCAACACATGATTTTTTTTAAGTAAGCCAATACAGTTAGGAAACTTTTTTATTAGCTTACCTGGTGATAGAAGTAGAAGAGGGCAACAAAGTGCCTGTATATCACCTACAGCCATACCACATTGGATAGGCCCAATCTCGTCTGATCTTGGAAGCTAAGCAGTGTTGGGCCTGGTTAGTACTTGGGTGGGAGACCACCTGGGAACACCAGGTGCTGTAGTTTTTTTCACATTACTGGCAAATTGTTTTTATTCTCTAGCTATTTAAATTGGAAACTTTTTCTTTTTATTGCCAGCACAGACATTTGGAAGAGGTCAAACAGACACAATAGCCATCACCTAAAGACTTACCAAACTGTTTAGGCCCAATTCCAACTGCTTTTGGCAGCTAAACAGTGTTGAGCCTCTTTAGTAGTTTAATTTAAGACCCCCTGCTAATATCATGTCCTGTAGGTCTTTTTACATTACCAACACATGATTTTTTTCAGTAAGCCAATACAGTTAGGAAACTTTTGTATTAGCTTACCTGGTGATAGAAGTAGAATAGGGCAAAAAAGTGGCTTTAACTCACCTACAGCCATACCACATTGGATAGGCCCAATCTCGTCTGATCTTGGAAGCTAAGCAGTGTTGGGCCTGGTTAGTACTTGGGTGGGAGACCACATGGGAACACCAGGTGCTGTAGGTTTTTTCACATTACAGGCAAATTGTTTTTATTCTCTAGCTATTTAAATTGGAAACTTTTTATTTTTATTGCCAGTACAGACATTTGGAAGAGGTCAAACAGACACAATAGCCATCACCTAAAGACTTACCACACTGTTTAGGCCCAATTCCAACTGCTTTTGGCAGCTAAACATTGTTGGGCCTCTTTAGTAGTTTAATTTAAGACCCCCTGCTAATATCATGTCCTGTAGGTCTTTTTACATTACCAACACATGATTTTTTTCAGTAAGCCAATACAGTTAGGAAACTTTTTTATTAGCTTACCTGGTGATAGAAGTAGAAGAGGGCAAAAAAGTGCCTGTATCTCACCTACAGCCATACCACATTGGATAGGCCCAATCTCGTCTGATCTTGGAAGCTAAGCAGTGTTGGGCCTGGTTAGTACTTGGGTGGGAGACCACATGGGAACACCAGGTGCTGTAGATTTTTTCACAATACAGGCAAATTGTTTTTATTCTCTAGCTATTTAAATTGGAAACTTTTTCTTTTTATTGCCAGTACAGACATTTGGAAGAGGTCAAACAGACACAATAGCCATCACCTAAAGACTTACCACACTGTTTAGGCCCAATTCCAACTGCTTTTGGCAGCTAAACAGTGTTGAGCCTGTTTAGTAGTTTAATTTAAGACCCCCTGCTAATATCATGTCCTGTAGGTCTTTTTACATTACCAACACATGATTTTTTTTAAGTAAGCCAATACAGTTAGGAAACTTTTTTATTAGCTTACCTGGTGATAGAAGTAGAAGAGGGCAAAAAAGTGCCTGTATCTCACCTAGAGCCATACCACATTGGATAGGCCCAATCTCGTCTGATCTTGGAAGCTAAGCAGTGTTGGGCCTGGTTAGTACTTGGGTGGGAGACCACCTGGGAACACCAGGTGCTGTAGTTTTTTTCACATTACTGGCAAATTGTTTTTATTCTCTAGCTATTTAAATTGGAAACTTTTTCTTTTTATTGCCAGTACAGACATTTGGAAGAGGTCAAACAGACACAATAACCATCACCTAAATACTTACCACACTGTTTAGGCCCAATTCCAACTGCTTTTGGCAGCTAAACAGTGTTGAGCCTGTTTAGTAGTTTAATTTAAGACCCCCTGCTAATATCATGTCCTGTAGGTCTTTTTACATTACCAACACATGATTTTTTTCAGTAAGCCAATACAGTTAGGAAACTTTTTTATTAGCTTACCTGGTGATAGAAGTAGAAGAGGGCAAAAAAGTGCCTGTATTTCACCTACAGCCATACCACATTGGATAAGCCCAATCTCGTCTGTTCTTGGAAGCTAAGCAGTGTTGGGCCTGGTTAGTACTTGGGTGGGAGACCACATGGGAACACCAGGTGCTGTAGGTTTTTTCACATTACAGGCAAATTGTTTTTATTCTCTAGCTATTTATATTGGAAACTTTTTCTTTTTATTGCCAGCACAGACATTTGGAAGAGGTCAAACAGACACAATAGCCATCACCTAAAGACTTACCACACTGTTTAGGCTCAATTCCAACTGCTTTTGGCAGCTAAACAGTGTTGAGCCTCTTTTGTAGTTTAATTTAAGACCCCCTGCTAATATCATGTCCTGTAGGTCTTTTTACATTACCAACACATGATTTTTTTCAGTAAGCCAATACAGTTAGGAAACTTTTGTATTAGCTTACCTGGTGATAGAAGTAGAAGAGGGCAAAAAAGTGGGTTTAACTCACCTACAGCCATACCACATTGGATAGGCCCAATCTCGTCTGATCTTGGAAGCTAAGCAGTGTTGGGCCTGGTTAGTACTTGGGTGGGAGACCACATGGGAACACCAGGTGCTGTAGGTTTTTTCACATTACTGGCAAATTGTTTTTATTCTCTAGCTATTTAAATAGGAAACTTTTTCTTTTTATTGCCAGCACAGACATTTGGAAGAGGTCAAACAGACACAATAGCCATCACCTAAAGACTTACCACACTGTTTAGGCCCAATTCCAACTGCTTTTGGCAGCTAAACATTGTTGGGCCTCTTTAGTAGTTTAATTTAAGACCCCCTGCTAATATCATGTCCTGTAGGTCTTTTTACATTACCAACACATGATTTTTTTCAGTAAGCCAATACAGTTAGGAAACTTTTTTATTAGCTTACCTGGTGATAGAAGTAGAAGAGGGCAAAAAAGTGCCTGCATCTCACCTACAGCCATACCACATTGGATAGGCCCAATCTCGTCTGATCTTTGAAGCTAAGCAGTGTTGGGCCTGGTTAGTACTTGGGTGGGAGACCACATGGGAACACCAGGTGATGTAGGTTTTTTCACATTACAGGCAAATTGTTTTTATTCTCTAGCTATTTAAATTGGAAACTTTTTCTTTTTATTGCCAGTACAGACATTTGGAAGAGGTCAAACAGACACAATAGCCATCACCTAAAGACTTACCACACTGTTTAGGCCCAATTCCAACTGCTTTTGGCAGCTAAACAGTGTTGAGCCTGTTTAGTAGTTTAATTTAGGACCCCCTGCTAATATCATGTCCTGTAGGTCTTTTTACATTACCAACACATGATTTTTTTCAGTAAGCCAATACAGTTAGGAAACTTTTTTATTAGCTTACCTGGTGATAGAAGTAGAAGAGGGCAAAAAAGTGCCTGTATCTCACCTACAGCCATACCACATTGGATAGGCCCAATCTCGTCTGATCTTGGAAGCTAAGCAGTGTTGGGCCTGGTTAGTACTTGGGTGGGAGACCACATGGGAACACCAGGTGCTGTAGGTTTTTTCACATTACAGGCAAATTGTTTTTATTCTCTAGCTATTTAAATTGGAAACTTTTTCTTTTTATTGCCAGTACAGACATTTGGAAGAGGTCAAACAGACACAATAACCATCACCTAAATACTTACCACACTGTTTAGGCCCAATTCCAACTGCTTTTGGCAGCTAAACAGTGTTGAGCCTGTTTAGTAGTTTAATTTAAGACCCCCTGCTAATATCATGTCCTGTAGGTCTTTTTACATTACCAACACATGATTTTTTTCAGTAAGCCAATACAGTTAGGAAACTTTTTTATTAGCTTACCTGGTGATAGAAGTAGAAGAGGGCAAAAAAGTGCCTGTATTTCACCTACAGCCATACCACATTGGATAAGCCCAATCTCGTCTGTTCTTGGAAGCTAAGCAGTGTTGGGCCTGGTTAGTACTTGGGTGGGAGACCACATGGGAACACCAGGTGCTGTAGGTTTTTTCACATTACAGGCAAATTGTTTTTATTCTCTAGCTATTTATATTGGAAACTTTTTCTTTTTATTGCCAGCACAGACATTTGGAAGAGGTCAAACAGACACAATAGCCATCACCTAAAGACTTACCACACTGTTTAGGCTCAATTCCAACTGCTTTTGGCAGCTAAACAGTGTTGAGCCTCTTTTGTAGTTTAATTTAAGACCCCCTGCTAATATCATGTCCTGTAGGTCTTTTTACATTACCAACACATGATTTTTTTCAGTAAGCCAATACAGTTAGGAAACTTTTGTATTAGCTTACCTGGTGATAGAAGTAGAAGAGGGCAAAAAAGTGGGTTTAACTCACCTACAGCCATACCACATTGGATAGGCCCAATCTCGTCTGATCTTGGAAGCTAAGCAGTGTTGGGCCTGGTTAGTACCTGGGTGGGAGACCACATGGGAACACCAGGTGCTGTAGGTTTTTTCACATTACTGGCAAATTGTTTTTATTCTCTAGCTATTTAAATAGGAAACTTTTTCTTTTTATTGCCAGCACAGACATTTGGAAGAGGTCAAACAGACACAATAGCCATCACCTAAAGACTTACCACACTGTTTAGGCCCAATTCCAACTGCTTTTGGCAGCTAAACAGTGTTGAGCCTGTTTAGTAGTTTAATTTAAGACCCCCTGCTAATATCATGTCCTGTAGGTCTTTTTACATTACCAACACATGATTTTTTTCAGTAAGCCAATACAGTTAGGAAACTTTTTTATTAGCTTACCTGGTGATAGAAGTAGAAGAGGGCAAAAAAGTGCCTGTATTTCACCTACAGCCATACCACATTGGATAAGCCCAATCTCGTCTGTTCTTGGAAGCTAAGCAGTGTTGGGCCTGGTTAGTACTTGGGTGGGAGACCACATGGGAACACCAGGTGCTGTAGGTTTTTTCACATTACAGGCAAATTGTTTTTATTCTCTAGCTATTTATATTGGAAACTTTTTCTTTTTATTGCCAGCACAGACATTTGGAAGAGGTCAAACAGACACAATAGCCATCACCTAAAGACTTACCACACTGTTTAGGCTCAATTCCAACTGCTTTTGGCAGCTAAACAGTGTTGAGCCTCTTTTGTAGTTTAATTTAAGACCCCCTGCTAATATCATGTCCTGTAGGTCTTTTTACATTACCAACACATGATTTTTTTCAGTAAGCCAATACAGTTAGGAAACTTTTGTATTAGCTTACCTGGTGATAGAAGTAGAAGAGGGCAAAAAAGTGGGTTTAACTCACCTACAGCCATACCACATTGGATAGGCCCAATCTCGTCTGATCTTGGAAGCTAAGCAGTGTTGGGCCTGGTTAGTACTTGGGTGGGAGACCACATGGGAACACCAGGTGCTGTAGGTTTTTTCACATTACTGGCAAATTGTTTTTATTCTCTAGCTATTTAAATAGGAAACTTTTTCTTTTTATTGCCAGCACAGACATTTGGAAGAGGTCAAACAGACACAATAGCCATCACCTAAAGACTTACCACACTGTTTAGGCCCAATTCCAACTGCTTTTGGCAGCTAAACAGTGTTGAGCCTCTTTTGTAGTTTAATTTAAGACCCCCTGCTAATATCATGTCCTGTAGGTCTTTTTACATTACCAACACATGATTTTTTTCAGTAAGCCAATACAGTTAGGAAACTTTTGTATTAGCTTACCTGGTGATAGAAGTAGAAGCGGGCAAAAAAGTGCCTTTAACTCATCTACAGCCATACCACATTGGATAGGCCCAATCTCGTCTGATCTTGGAAGCTAAGCAGTGTTGGGCCTGGTTAGTACTTGGGTGGGAGACCACATGGGAACACCAGGTGCTGTAGGTTTTTTCACATTACTGGCAAATTGTTTTTATTCTCTAGCTATTTAAATTGGAAACTTTTTCTTTTTATTGCCAGTACAGACATTTGGAAGAGGTCAAACACACTCAATATCCATCACCTAAAGACTTACCACACTGTTTAGGCCCAATTCCAACTGCTTTTGGCAGCTAAACAGTGTTGATCATCTTTAGTAGTTTAATTTAAGACCCCCTGCTAATATCATGTCCTGTAGGTCTTTTTACATTACCAACACATGATTTTTTTCAGTAAGCCAATACAGTTAGGAAACTTTTGTATTAGCTTACCTGGTGATAGAAGTAGAAGCGGGCAAAAAAGTGCCTTTAACTCACCTACAGCCATACCACATTGGATAGGCCCAATCTCGTCTGATCTTGGAAGCTAAGCAGTGTTGGGCCTGGTTAGTACTTGGGTGGGAGACCACATGGGAACACCAGGTGCTGTAGGTTTTTTCACATTACTGGCAAATTGTTTTTATTCTCTAGCTATTTAAATTGGAAACTTTTTCTTTTTATTGCCAGTACAGACATTTGGAAGAGGTCAAACAGACACAATAGCCATCACCTAAAGACTTACCACACTGTTTAGGCCCAATTCCAACTGCTTTTGGCAGCTAAACAGTGTTGATCCTCTTTAGTAGTTTAATTTAAGACCCCCTGCTAATATCATGTACTGTAGGTCTTTTTACATTACCAACACATGATTTTTTTCAGTAAGCCAATACAGTTAGGAAACTTTTTTATTAGCTTACCTGGTGATAGAAGTAGAAGAGGGCAAAAAAGTGCCTGTATCTCACCTACAGCCATACCACATTGGATAGGCCCAATCTCGTCTGATCTTGGAAGCTAAGCAGTGTTGGGCCTGGTTAGTACTTGGGTGGGAGACCACATGGGAACACCAGGTGCTGTAGGTTTTTTCACATTACAGGCAAATTGTTTTTATTCTCTAGCTATTTAAATTGGAAACTTTTTCTTTTTATTGCCAGCACAGACATTTGGAAGAGGACAAACAGACACAATAGCCATCACCTAAAGACTTACCACACTGTTTAGGCCCAATTCCAACTGCTTTTGGCAGCTAAACAGTGTTGAGCCTCTTTAGTAGTTTAATTTAAGACCCCCTGCTAATATCATGTCCTGTAGGTCTTTTTACATTACCAACACATGATTTTTTTCAGTAAGCCAATACAGTTAGGAAACTTTTTTATTAGCTTACCTGGTGATAGAAGTAGGAGAGGGCAAAAAAGTGCCTGTATCTCACCTACAGCCATACCACATTGGATAGGCCCAATCTCGTCTGATCTTGGAAGCTAAGCAGTGTTGGGCCTGGTTAGTACTTGGGTGGGAGACCACATGGGAACACCAGGTGCTGTAGGTTTTTTCACATTACAGGCAAATTGTTTTTATTCTCTAGCTATTTAAATTGGAAACTTTTTCTTTTTATTGCCAGTACAGACATTTGGAAGAGGTCAAACAGACACAATAGCCATCACCTAAAGACTTACCACACTGTTTAGGCCCAATTCCAACTGCTTTTGGCAGCTAAACAGTGTTGAGCCTCTTTAGTAGTTTAATTTAAGACCCCCTGCTAATATCATGTCCTGTAGGTCTTTTTACATTACCAACACATGATTTTTTTCAGTAAGCCAATACAGTTAGGAAACTTTTTTATTAGCTTACCTGGTGATAGAAGTAGAAGAGGGCAAAAAAGTGCCTGTATCTCACCTACAGCCATACCACATTGGATAGGCCCAATCTCGTCTGATCTTGGAAGCCAAGCAGTGTTGGGCCTGGTTAGTACTTGGGTGGGAGAACACATGGGAACACCAGGTGCTGTAGGTTTTTTCACATTACAGGCAAATTGTTTTTATTCTCTAGCTATTTAAATTGGAAACTTTTTCTTTTTATTGCCAGTACAGACATTTGGAAGAGGTCAAACAGACACAATAGCCATCACCTAAAGACTTACCACACTGTTTAGGCCCAATTCCAACTGCTTTTGGCAGCTAAACAGTGTTGAGCCTCTTTAGTAGTTTAATTTAAGACCCCCTGCTAATATCATATCCTGTAGGTCTTTTTACATTACCAACACATGATTTTTTTCAGTAAGCCAATACAGTTAGGAAACTTTTTTATTAGCTTACCTGGTGATAGAAGTAGAAGAGGGCAAAAAAGTGCCTGTATTTCACCTACAGCCATACCACATTGGATAGGCCCAATCTCGTCTGATCTTGGAAACTAAGCAGTGTTGGGCCTGGTTAGTACTTGGGTGGGAGACCACATGGGAACACCAGGTGCTGTAGGTTTTTTCACATTACAGGCAAATTGTTTTTATTCTCTAGCTATTTAAATTGGAAACTTTTTCTTTTTATTGCCAGTACAGACATTTGGAAGAGGTCAAACAGACACAATAGCCATCACCTAAAGACTTACCACACTGTTTAGGCCCAATTCCAACTGCTTTTGGCAGCTAAACAGTGTTGAGCCTCTTTAGTAGTTTAATTTAAGACCCCCTGCTAATATCATGTCCTGTAGGTCTTTTTACATTACCAACACATGATTTTTTTCAGTAAGCCAATACAGTTAGGAAACTTTTGGGTACTTGTGTATTTTGGCGGCGCCCCCGATGTCCGTCGTACGACGAACAGATCGCATCGCATCGCATGCCATGCACCCGATGGCATGCAATGCGATGCGACGCGATTTTGACCCCCTATACGACCAAAAATCGTATAAGCACCCTAAAGGGTGCTTTTGAGCACCCAAATGGGTGCTTACAATGTTAAATGCACCCCCACGCCACCCCCCGCTATAAACGTGAACCCGAAGCGTGGCGAGCGCAGCGAGCCCGCGAGGGGCGGCGGTACGCGTCCTACGACCTTTTCATACCCCCACTATCCACGTCGGCGTGGAGTTGAGAATAGAATAGTGTGGCGAGCGCAGCGAGCCACCGAGCCCGAAGCGTGGCGAGCGCAGCGAGCCCCGCGAGGGGACGCGGATACCTTCACAGTTATACGCGTCCCCTCGCGGGCTTCAC
Organism: Crinia signifera; assembly: GCF_055691185.1. NCBI lineage: Eukaryota > Metazoa > Chordata > Amphibia > Anura > Myobatrachidae > Crinia > Crinia signifera. Next base: position 58,915,996 of record NC_139222.1, read on the forward strand.
AGGTGTCCGTGGCGACGCGGACACCTGTGAAGCCCGCGAGGGGACGCGTTTACCTGTGAAGGTATCCGCGTCCCCTCGCGGGGCTCGCTGCGCTCGCCACACTTCGGGCTCGGTGGCTCGCTGCGCTCGCCACACTATTCTATTCTCAACTCCACGCCGACGTGGATAGTGGGGGTATGAAAAGGTCGTAGGACGCGTACCGCCGCCCCTCGCGGGCTCGCTGCGCTCGCCACGCTTCGGGTTCACGTTTATAGCGGGGGGTGGCGTGGGGGTGCATTTAACATTGTAAGCACCCATTTGGGTGCTTAACATTGTATAAGCACCCATAAGGGTGCTTATACAATGTTTAATCGCATCGCATCGTATGGCATCGTATGCCATGTACAATGGCATACAATTTAAAAATTGTATGCCATCGTGCACTATCGTACGATATCGCGTCGCATCGCATACCATCGTATGTGTTATGGTATGCGATGCGATGGGCGCCGCCAAAATACACAAGTACCAAATTTTGTATTAGCTTACCTGGTGATAGAAGTAGAAGAGGGCAAAAAAGTGAATTTAACTCACCTACAGCCATACCACATTGGATAGGCCCAATCTCGTCTAATCTTGGAAGCTAAGCAGTGTTGAACCTGGTTAGTACTTGGGTGGGAGACCACATGGGACCACCAGGTGCTGTAGGTTTTTTCACATTACTGGCAAATTGTTTTTATTCTCTAGCTATTTATATTGGAAACTTTTTCATTTTATTGCCAGCACAGACATTTGGAAGAGGTCAAACAGACACAATAGCCATCACCTAAAGACTTACCACAATGTTTAGGCTCAATTCCAACTGCTTTTGGCAGCTAAACAGTGTTGAGCCTCTTTTGTAGTTTAATTTAAGACCCCCTGCTAATATCATGTCCTGTAGGTCTTTTTACATTACCAACACATGATTTTTTCAGTAAGCCAATACAGTTAGGAAACTTTTGTATTAGCTTACCTGGTAATAGAAGTAGAAGAGGGCAAAAAAGTGGCCTTAACTCACCTACAGCCATACCACATTGGATAGGCCCAATCTCGTCTGATCTTGGAAGCTAAGCAGTGTTGGGCCTGGTTAGTACTTTGGTGGGAGACCACATGGGAACACCAGGTGCTGTAGTTTTTTTCACATTACTGGCAAATTGTTTTTATTCTCTAGCTATTTAAATTGGAAACTTTTTCTTTTTATTGCCAGCACAGACATTTGGAAGAGGTCAAACAGACACAATAGCCATCACCTAAAGACTTACCAAACTGTTTAGGCCCAATTCCAACTGCTTTTGGCAGCTAAACAGTGTTGAGCCTCTTTAGTAGTTTAATTTAAGACCCCCTGCTAATATCATGTCCTGTAGGTCTTTTTACATTACCAACACATGATTTTTTTCAGTAAGCCAATACAGTTAGGAAACTTTTGTATTAGCTTACCTGGTGATAGAAGTAGAATAGGGCAAAAAAGTGGCTTTAACTCACCTACAGCCATACCACATTGGATAGGCCCAATCTCGTCTGATCTTGGAAGCTAAGCAGTGTTGGGCCTGGTTAGTACTTGGGTGGGAGACCACATGGGAACACCAGGTGCTGTAGGTTTTTTCACATTACAGGCAAATTGTTTTTATTCTCTAGCTATTTAAATTGGAAACTTTTTATTTTTATTGCCAGTACAGACATTTGGAAGAGGTCAAACAGACACAATAGCAATCACCTAAAGACTTACCACACTGTTTAGGCCCAATTCCAACTGCTTTTGGCAGCTAAACATTGTTGGGCCTCTTTAGTAGTTTAATTTAAGACCCCCTGCTAATATCATGTCCTGTAGGTCTTTTTACATTACCAACACATGATTTTTTTCAGTAAGCCAATACAGTTAGGAAACTTTTTTATTAGCTTACCTGGTGATAGAAGTAGAAGAGGGCAAAAAAGTGCCTGCATCTCACCTACAGCCATACCACATTGGATAGGCCCAATCTTGTCTGATCTTGGAAGCTAAGCAGTGTTGGGCCTGGTTAGTACTTGGGTGGGAGACCACATGGGAACACCAGGTGATGTAGGTTTTTTCACATTACAGGCAAATTGTTTTTATTCTCTAGCTATTTAAATTGGAAACTTTTTCTTTTTATTGCCAGTACAGACATTTGGAAGAGGTCAAACAGACACAATAGCCATCACCTAAAGACTTACCATACTGTTTAGGCCCAATTCCAACTGCTTTTGGCAGCTAAACAGTGTTGAGCCTGTTTAGTAGTTTAATTTAGGACCCCCTGCTAATATCATGTCCTGTAGGTCTTTTTACATTACCAACACATGATTTTTTTCAGTAAGCCAATACAGTTAGGAAACTTTTTTATTAGCTTACCTGGTGATAGAAGTAGAAGAGGGCAAAAAAGTGCCTGTATCTCACCTACAGCCATACCACATAGGATAGGCCCAATCTCGTCTGATCTTGGAAGCTAAGCAGTGTTGGGCCTGGTTAGTACTTGGGTGGGAGACCACATGGGAACACCAGGTGCTGTAGGTTTTTTCACATTACAGGCAAATTGTTTTTATTCTCTAGCTATTTATATTGGAAACCTTTTCTTTTTATTGCCAGCACAGACATTTGGAAGAGGTCAAACAGACACAATAGCCATCACCTAAAGACTTACCACACTGTTTAGGCTCAATTCCAACTGCTTTTGGCAGCTAAACAGTGTTGAGCCTCTTTTGTAGTTTAATTTAAGACCCCCTGCTAATATCATGTCCTGTAGGTCTTTTTACATTACCAACACATGATTTTTTTCAGTAAGCCAATACAGTTAGAAAACTTTTGTATTAGCTTACCTGGTGATAGAAGTAGAAGAGGGCAAAAAAGTGGGTTTAACTCACCTACAGCCATACCACATTGGATAGGCCCAATCTCGTCTGATCTTGGAAGCTAAGCAGTGTTGGGCCTGGTTAGTACTTGGGTGGGAGACCACATGGGAACACCAGGTGCTGTAGGATTTTTCACATTACTGGCAAATTGTTTTTATTCTCTAGCTATTTATATTGGAAACTTTTTCATTTTATTGCCAGCACAGACATTTGGAAGAGGTCAAACAGACACAATAGCCATCACCTAAAGACTTACCACACTGTTTAGGCTCAATTCCAACTGCTTTTGGCAGCTAAACAGTGTTGAGCCTCTTTTGTAGTTTAATTTAAGACCCCCTGCTAATATCATGTCCTGTAGGTCTTTTTACATTACCAACACATGATTTTTTTCCGTAAGCCAATACAGTTAGGAAACTTTTGTATTAGCTTACCTGGTGATAGAAGTAGAAGAGGGCAAAAAAGTGCCTGTATCTCACCTACAGCCATACCACATTGGATAGGCCCAATCTCGTCTGATCTTGGAAGCTAAGCAGTGTTGGGCCTGGTTAGTACTTGGGTGGGAGACCACATGGGAACACCAGGTGCTGTAGGTTTTTTCACATTACTGGCAAATTGTTTTTATTCTCTAGCTATTTAAATTGGGAACTTTTTCTTTTTATTGCCAGTACAGACATTTGGAAGAGGTCAAACAGACACAATAGCCATCACCTAAAGACTTACCACACTGTTTAGGCCCAATTCCAACTGCTTTTGGCAGCTAAACAGTGTTGAGCCTCTTTAGTAGTTTAATTTAAGACCCCCTGCTAATATCATGTCCTGTAGGTCTTTTTACATTACCAACACATGATTTTTTTCAGTAAGCCAATACAGTTAGGAAACTTTTTTATTAGCTTACCTGGTGATAGAAGTAGAAGAGGGCAAAAAAGTGCCTGTATCTCACCTACAGCCATACCACTTTGGATAGGCCCAATCTCGTCTGATCTTGGAAGCTAAGCAGTGTTGGGCCTGGTTAGTACTTGGGTGGGAGACCACATGAGAACACCAGGTGCTGTAGGTTTTTTCACATTACAGGCAAATTGTTTTTATTCTCTAGTTATTTAAATTGGAAACTTTTTCTTTTTATTGCCAGTACAGACATTTGGAAGAGGTCAAACAGACACAATAGCCTTCACCTAAAGACTTACCACACTGTTTAGGCCCAATTCCAACTGCTTTTGGCAGCTAAACAGTGTTGAGCGTGTTTAGTAGTTTAATTTAAGACCCCCTGCTAATATCATGTCCTGTAGGTCTTTTTACATTACCAACACATGATTTTTTTCAGTAAGCCAATACAGTTAGGAAACTTTTGTATTAGCTTACCTGGTGATAGAAGTAGAAGAGGGCAAAAAAGTGCTTTTAACTCACCTACAGCCATACCACATTGGATAGGCCCAATCTCGTCTGATCTTGGAAGCTAAGCAGTGTTGGGCCTGGTTAGTACTTGGGTGGGAGACCACATGGGAACACCAGGTGCTGTAGGTTTTTTCACATTACTGGAAAATTGTTTTTATTCTCTAGCTATTTAAATTGGAAACTTTTTCTTTTTATTGCCAGTACAGACATTTGGAAGAGGTCAAACAGACACAATAGCCATCACCTAAAGACTTACCACACTGTTTAGGCCCAATTCCAACTGCTTTTGGCAGCTAAACAGTGTTGAGCCTCTTTAGTAGTTTAATTTAAGACCCCCTGCTAATATCATGTCCTGTAGGTCTTTTTACATTACCAACACATGATTTTTTTCAGTAAGCCAATACAGTTAGGAAACTTTTTTATTAGCTTACCTGGTGATAGAAGTAGAAGAGGGCAAAAAATTGCCCATATTTCACCTACAGCCATACCACATTGGATAGGCCCAATCTCGTCTGTTCTTGGAAGCTAAGCAGTGTTGGGCCTGGTTAGTACTTGGGTGGGAGACCACATGGGAACACCAGGTGCTGTAGGTTTTTTCACATTACAAGCAAATTGTTTTTATTCTCTAGCTATTTATATTGGAAACTTTTTCTTTTTATTGCCAGCACAGACATTTGGAAGAGGTCAAACAGACACAATAGCCATCACCTAAAGACTTACCACACTGTTTAGGCTCAATTCCAACTGCTTTTGGCAGCTAAACAGTGTTGAGCCTCTTTTGTAGTTTAATTTAAGACCCCCTGCTAATATCATGTCCTGTAGGTCTTTTTACATTACCAACACATGATTTTTTTCAGTAAGCCAATACAGTTAGGAAACTTTTGTATTAGCTTACCTGGTGATAGAAGTAGAAGAGGGCAAAAAAGTGCCTTTAACTCACCTACAGCCATACCACATTGGATAGGCCCAATCTCGTCTGATCTTGGAAGCTAAGCAGTGTTGGGCCTGGTTAGTACTTGGGTGGGAGACCACATGGGAACACCAGGTGCTGTAGGTTTTTTCACATTACTGGCAAATTGTTTTTATTCTCTAGCTATTTAAATAGGAAACTTTATCTTTTTATTGCCAGCACAGACATTTGGAAGAGGTCAAACAGACACAATAGCCATCACCTAAAGACTTACCACACTGTTTAGGCCCAATTCCAACTGCTTTTGGCAGCTAAACAGTGTTGAGCCTCTTTAGTAGTTTAATTTAAGACCCCCTGCTAATATCATGTCCTGTAGGTCTTTTTACATTACCAACACATGATTTTTTTCAGTAAGCCAATACAGTTAGGAAACTTTTTTATTAGCTTACCTGGTGATAGAAGTAGAAGAGGGCAAAAAAGTGCCTGTATCTCACCTACAGCCATACCACATTGGATAGGCCCAATCTCGTCTGATCTTGGAAGCTAAGCAGTGTTGGGCCTGGTTAGTACTTGGGTGGGAGACCACATGGGAACACCAGGTGCTGTAGGTTTTTTCACATTACAGGCAAATTGTTTTTATTCTCTAGCTATTTAAATTGGAAACTTTTTCTTTTTATTGCCAGTACAGACATTTGGAAGAGGTCAAACAGACACAATAGCCATCACATAAAGACTTACCACACTGTTTAGGCACAATTCCAACTGCTTTTGGCAGCTAAACAGTGTTGAGCCTCTTTAGTAGTTTAATTTAAGACCCCCCTGCTAATATCATGTCCTGTAGGTCTTTTTACATTACCAACACATGATTTTTTTCAGTAAGCCAATACAGTTAGGAAACTTTTGTATTAGCTTACCTGGTGATAGAAGTAGAAGAGGGCAAAAAAGTGGCTTTAACTCACCTACAGCCATACCACATTGGATAGGCCCAATCTCGTCTGATCTTGGAAGCTAAGCAGTGTTGGGCCTGGTTAGTACTTGGGTGGGAGACCACATGGGAACACCAGGTGCTGTAGCTTTTTTCACATTACAGGCAAATTGTTTTTATTCTCTAGCTATTTATATTGGAAACTTTTTATTTTTATTTCCAGCACAGACATTTGGAAGAGGTCAAACAGACACAATAGCCATCACCTAAAGACTTACCACACTGTTTAGGCTCAATTCCAACTGCTTTTGGCAGCTAAACAGTGTTGAGCCTATTTTGTAGTTTAATTTAAGACCCCCTGCTAATATAATGTCCTGTAGGTCTTTTTACATTACCAACACATGATTTTTTTCAGTAAGCCAATACAGTTAGGAAACTTTTGTATTAGCTTACCTGGTGATAGAAGTAGAAGAGGGCAAAAAAGTGGCTTTAACTCACCTACAGCCATACCACATTGGATAGGCCCAATCTCGTCTGATCTTGGAAGCTAAGCAGTGTTGGGCCTGGTTAGTACTTGGGTGGGAGACCACATGGGAACACCAGGTGCTGTAGGTTTTTTCACATTACTGGCAAATTGTTTTTATTCTCTAGCTATTTAAATAGGAAACTTTTTCTTTTTATTGCCAGCACAGACATATGGAAGAGGTCAAACAGACACAATAGCCATCACCTAAAGACTTACCACACTGTTTAGGCCCAATTCCAACTGCTTTTGGCAGCTAAACAGTGTTGAGCCTCTTTAGTAGTTTAATTTAAGACCCCCTGCTAATATCATGTCCTGTAGGTCTTTTTACATTACCAACACATGATTTTTTTCAGTAAGCCAATACAGTTAGGAAACTTTTTTATTAGCTTACCTGGTGATAGAAGTAGAAGAGGGCAAAAAAGTGCCTGTATCTCACCTACAGCCATACCACATTGGATAGGCCCAATCTCGTCTGATCTTGGAAGCTAAGCAGTGTTCGTCCTGGTTAGTACTTGGGTGGGAGATCACATGGGAACACCAGGTGCTGTAGGTTTTTTCACATTACTGGCAAATTGTTTTTATTCTCTACCTATTTAAATTGGAAACTTTTTCTTTTTATTGCCAGCACAGACATTTGGAAGAGGTCAAACAGACACAATAGCCATCACCTAAAGACTTACCACACTGTTTAGGCACAATTCCAACTCCTTTTGGCAGCTAAACAGTGTTGAGCCTCTTTAGTAGTTTAATTTAAGACCCCCTGCTAATATCATGTCCTGTAGGTCTTTTTACATTACCAACACATGATTTTTTTCAGTAAGCCAATACAGTTAGGAAACTTTTGTATTAGCTTACCTGGTGATAGAAGTAGAAGAGGGCAAAAAAGTGCCTGTATCTCACCTACAGCCATACCACATTGGATAGGCCCAATCTCGTCTGATCTTGGAAGCTAAGCAGTGTTGGGCCTGATTAGTACTTGGGTGGGAGACCACATGGGAACACCAGGTGCTGTAGGTTTTTTCACATTACTGGCAAATTGTTTTTTATTCTCTAGCTATTTAAATTGGAAACTTTTTCTTTTTATTGCCAGCACTGACATTTGGAAGAGGTAAAACAGACACAATATCCATCACCTAAAGACTTACCACACTGTTTAGGCCCAATTCCAACTGCTTTTGGCAGCTAAACAGTGTTGAGGCTCTTTAGTAGTTTAATTTAAGACCCCCTGCTAATATCATGTCCTGTAGGTCTTTTTACATTACCAACACATGATTTTTTTTAAGTAAGCCAATACAGTTAGCAAACTTTTTTATTAGCTTACCTGGTGATAGAAGTAGAAGAGGGCAAAAAAGTGCCTGTATTTCACCTACAGCCATACCACATTGGATAGGCCCAATCTCGTCTGTTCTTGGAAGCTAAGCAGTGTTGGGCCTGGTTAGTAATTGGGTGGGAGACCACATGGGAACACCAGGTGCTGTAGGTTTTTTCACATTACAGGCAAATTGTTTTTATTCTCTAGCTATTTATATTGGAAACTTTTTCTTTTTATTGCCAGCACAGACATTTGGAAGAGGTCAAACAGACACAATAGCCATCACCAAAAGACTTACCACACTGTTTAGGCTCAATTCCAACTGCTTTTGGCAGCTAAACAGTGTTGAGCCTATTTAGTAGTTTAATTTAAGACCCCCTGCTAATATCATGTCCTGTAGGTCTTTTTACATTACCAACACATGATTTTTTTCAGTAAGCCAATACAGTTAGGAAACTTTTGTATTAGCTTACATGGTGATAGAAGTAGAAGAGGGCAAAAATGTGCCTTTGACTCACCTACAGCCATACCACATTGGATAGGCCCAATCTCGTCTGATCTTGGAAGCTAAGCAGTGTTGGGCCTGGTTAGTACTTGGGTGGGAGACCACATGGGAACACCAGGTGCTGTAGGTTTTTTCACATTACTGGCAAATTGTTTTTATTCTCTAGCTATTTAAATTTGAAATTTTATCTTTTTATTGCCAGCACAGACATTTGGAAGAGGTCAAACAGACACAATAGCCATCACCTAAAGACATACCAAACTGTTTAGGCCCAATTCCAACTGCTTTTGGCAGCTAAACAGTGTTGAGCCTCTTTAGTAGTTTAATTTAAGACCCCCTGCTAATATCATGTCCTGTAGGTCTTTTTACATTACCAACACATGATTTTTTTCAGTAAGCCAATACAGTTAGGAAACTTTTTTATTAGCTTACCTGGTGATAGAAGTAGAAGAGGGCAAAAAAGTGCCTGTATCTCAACTACAGCCATACCACATTGGATAGGCCCAATCTCGTCTGATCTTGGAAGCTAAGCAGTGTTGGGCCTGGTTAGTACTTGGGTGGGAGACCACATGGGAACACCAGATGCTGTAGGTTTTTTCACATTACAGGCAAATTGTTTTTATTCTCTAGCTATTTAAATTGGAAACTTTTTATTTTTATTGCCAGCACAGACATTTGGAAGAGGTCAAACAGACACAATAGCCATCACCTAAAGACTTACCACACTGTTTAGGCCCAATTCCAACTTTTGGCAGCTTTTGGCAGCTAAACAGTGTTGAGCCTGTTTAGTAGTTTAATTTAAAACCCCCTGCTAATATCATGTCCTGTAGGTCTTTTTACATTACCAACACATGATTTTTTTTAAGTAAGCCAATACAGTTAGGAAACTTTTTTATTAGCTTACCTGGTGATAGAAGTAGCAGAGGGCAAAAAAGTGCCTGTATCTCACCTACAGCCATACCACATTGGATAGGCCCAATCTCGTCTGATCTTGGAAGCTAAGCAGTGTTGGGCCTGGTTAGTACTTGGGTGGGAGACCACCTGGGAACACCAGGTGCTGTAGGTTTTTTCACATTACTGGCAAATTGTTTTTATTCTCTAGCTATTTATATTGGAAACTTTTTCTTTTTATTGCCAGCACAGACATTTGGAAGAGGTCAAACAGACACACTAGCCATCACCTAAAGACTTACCACACTGTTTAGGCTCAATTCCAACTGCTTTTGGCAGCTAAACAGTGTTGAGCCTCTTTTGTAGTTTAATTTAAGACCCCCTGCTAATATCATGTCCTGTAGGTCTTTTTACATTACCAACACATGATTTTTTTCAGTAAGCCAATACAGTTAGGAAACTTTTGTATTAGCTTACCTGGTGATAGAAGTAGAAGAGGGCAAAAAAGTGCTTTTAACTCACCTACAGCCATACCACATTGGATAGTCCCAATCTCGTCTGATCTTGGAAGCTAAGCAGTGTTGGGCCTGGTTAGTACTTGGGTGGGAGACCACATGGGAACACCAGGTGCTGTAGGTTTTTTCACATTACTGGCAAATTGTTTTTATTCTCTAGCTATTTAAATTGGAAACTTTTTCTTTTTATTGCCAGTACAGACATTTGGAAGAGGTCAAACAGACACAATAGCCATCACCTAAAGACTTACCACACTGTTTAGGCCCAATTCCAACTGCTTTTGGCAGCTAAACAGTGTTGAGCCTCTTTAGTAGTTTAATTTAAGACCCCCTGCTAATATCATGTCCTGTAGGTCTTTTTACATTACCAACACATGATTTTTTTCAGTAAGCCAATACAGTTAGGAAACTTTTTTATTAGCTTACCTGGTGATAGAAGTAGAAGAGGGCAAAAAAGTGCCTGTATCTCACCTACAGCCATACCACATTGGATAGGCTCAATCTCGTCAGATCTTGGAAGCTAAGCAGTGTTGGGCCTGGTTAGTACTTGGGTGGGAGACCACATGGGAACACCAGGTGCTGTAGGTTTTTTCACATTACTGGCAAATTGTTTTTATTCTCTAGCTATTTAAATTGGAAACTTTTTCTTTTTATTGCCAGTACAGACATTTGGAAGAGGTCAAACAGACACAATAGCCATCACCTAAAGACTTACCACACTGTTTAGGCCCAATTCCAACTGCTTTTGGCAGCTAAACAGTGTTGATCCTCTTTAGTAGTTTAATTTAAGACCCCCTGCTAATATCATGTCCTGTAGGTCTTTTTACATTACCAACACATGATTTTTTTCAGTAAGCCAATACAGTTAGGAAACTTTTTTATTAGCTTACCTGGTGATAGAAGTAGAAGAGGGCAAAAAAGTGCCTGTATCTCACCTACAGCCATACCACATTGGATAGGCCCAATCTCGTCTGATCTTGGAAGCTAAACAGTGTTGTGCCTGGTTAGTACTTGGGTGGGAGACCACATGGGAACACCAGGTGCTGTAGGTTTTTTCACATTACAGGCAAATTGTTTTTATTCTCTAGCTATTTATATTGGAAACTTTTTATTTTTATTTCCAGCACAGACATTTGGAAGAGGTCAAACAGACACAATAGCCATCACCTAAAGACTTACCACACTGTTTAGGCTCAATTCCAACTGCTTTTGGCAGCTAAACAGTGTTGAGCCTCTTTTGTAGTTTAATTTAAGACCCCCTGCTAATATCATGTCCTGTAGGTCTTTTTACATTACCAACACATGATTTTTTTCAGTAAGCCAATACAGTTAGGAAACTTTTGTATTAGCTTACCTGGTGATAGAAGTAGAAGAGGGCAAAAAAGTGGCTTTAACTCACCTACAGCCATACCACATTGGATAGGCCCAATCTCGTCTGATCTTGGAAGCTAAGCAGTGTTGGGCCTGGTTAGTACTTGGGTGGGAGACCACATGGGAACACCAGGTGCTGTAGGTTTTTTCACATTACTGGCAAATTGTTTTTATTCTCTAGCTATTTAAATAGGAAACTTTTTCTTTTTATTGCCAGCACAGACATATGGAAGAGGTCAAACAGACACAATAGCCATCACCTAAAGACTTACCACACTGTTTAGGCCCAATTCCAACTGCTTTTGGCAGCTAAACAGTGTTGAGGCTCTTTAGTAGTTTAATTTAAGACCCCCTGCTAATATCATGTCCTGTAGGTCTTTTTACATTACCAACACATGATTTTTTTTAAGTAAGCCAATACAGTTAGGAAACTTTTTTTATTAGCTTACCTGGTGATAGAAGTAGAAGAGGGCAAAAAAGTGCCTGTATCTCACCTACAGCCATACCACATTGGATAGGCCCAATCTCGTCTGATCTTGGAAGCTAAGCAGTGTTCGTCCTGGTTAGTACTTGGGTGGGAGACCACATGGGAACACCAGGTGCTGTAGGTTTTTTCACATTACTGGCAAATTGTTTTTATTCTCTAGCTATTTAAATTGGAAACTTTTTCTTTTTATTGCCAGCACAGACATTTGGAAGAGGTCAAACAGACACAATAGCCATCACCTAAAGACTTACCACACTGTTTAGGCACAATTCCAACTCCTTTTGGCAGCTAAACAGTGTTGAGCCTCTTTAGTAGTTTAATTTAAGACCCCCTGCTAATATCATGTCCTGTAGGTCTTTTTACATTACCAACACATGATTTTTTTCAGTAAGCCAATACAGTTAGGAAACTTTTGTATTAGCTTACCTGGTGATAGAAGTAGAAGAGGGCAAAAAAGTGCCTGTATCTCACCTACAGCCATACCACATTGGATAGGCCCAATCTCGTCTGATCTTGAAAGCTAAGCAGTGTTGGGCCTGATTAGTACTTGGGTGGGAGACCACATGGGAACACCAGGTGCTGTAGGTATTTTCACATTACTGGCAAATTGTTTTTATTCTCTAGCTATTTAAATTGGAAACTTTTTCTTTTTATTGCCAGCACTGACATTTGGAAGAGGTAAAACAGACACAATATCCATCACCTAAAGACTTACCACACTGTTTAGGCCCAATTCCAACTGCTTTTGGCAGCTAAACAGTGTTGAGGCTCTTTAGTAGTTTAATTTAAGACCCCCTGCTAATATCATGTCCTGTAGGTCTTTTTACATTACCAACACATGATTTTTTTTAAGTAAGCCAATACAGTTAGCAAACTTTTTTATTAGCTTACCTGGTGATAGAAGTAGAAGAGGGCAAAAAAGTGCCTGTATTTCACCTACAGCCATACCACATTGGATAGGCCCAATCTCGTCTGTTCTTGGAAGCTAAGCAGTGTTGGGCCTGGTTAGTAATTGGGTGGGAGACCACATGGGAACACCAGGTGCTGTAGGTTTTTTCACATTACAGGCAAATTGTTTTTATTCTCTAGCTATTTATATTGGAAACTTTTTCTTTTTATTGCCAGCACAGACATTTGGAAGAGGTCAAACAGACACAATAGCCATCACCAAAAGACTTACCACACTGTTTAGGCTCAATTCCATTTGCTTTTGGCAGCTAAAAAGTGTTGAGCCTCTTTAGTAGTTTAATTTAAGACCCCCTGCTAATATCATGTCCTGTAGGTCTTTTTACATTACCAACACATGATTTTTTTCAGTAAGCCAATACAGTTAGGAAACTTTTGTATTAGCTTACATGGTGATAGAAGTAGAAGAGGGCAAAAATGTGCCTTTGACTCACCTACAGCCATACCACATTGGATAGGCCCAATCTCGTCTGATCTTGGAAGCTAAGCAGTGTTGGGCCTGGTTAGTACTTGGGTGGGAGACCACATGGGAACACCAGGTGCTGTAGGTTTTTTCACATTACTGGCAAATTGTTTTTATTCTCTAGCTATTTAAATAGGAAATTTTATCTTTTTATTGCCAGCACAGACATTTGGAAGAGGTCAAACAGACACAATAGCCATCACCTAAAGACATACCAAACTGTTTAGGCCCAATTCCAACTGCTTTTGGCAGCTAAACAGTGTTGAGCCTCTTTAGTAGTTTAATTTAAGACCCCCTGCTAATATCATGTCCTGTAGGTCTTTTTACATTACCAACACATGATTTTTTTCAGTAAGCCAATACAGTTAGGAAACTTTTTTATTAGCTTACCTGGTGATAGAAGTAGCAGAGGGCAAAAAAGTGCCTGTATCTCAACTACAGCCATACCACATTGGATAGGCCCAATCTCGTCTGATCTTGGAAGCTAAGCAGTGTTGGGCCTGGTTAGTACTTGGGTGGGAGACCACCTGGGAACACCAGATGCTGTAGGTTTTTTCACATTACTGGCAAATTGTTTTTATTCTCTAGCTATTTAAATTGGAAACTTTTTATTTTTATTGCCAGCACAGACATTTGGAAGAGGTCAAACAGACACACTAGCCATCACCTAAAGACTTACCACACTGTTTAGGCTCAATTCCAACTGCTTTTGGCAGCTAAACAGTGTTGAGCCTCTTTTGTAGTTTAATTTAAGACCCCCTGCTAATATCATGTCCTGTAGGTCTTTTTACATTACCAACACATGATTTTTTTCAGTAAGCCAATACAGTTAGGAAACTTTTGTATTAGCTTACCTGGTGATAGAAGTAGAAGAGGGCAAAAAAGTGCTTTTAACTCACCTACAGCCATACCACATTGGATAGTCCCAATCTCGTCTGATCTTGGAAGCTAAGCAGTGTTGGGCCTGGTTAGTACTTGGGTGGGAGACCACATGGGAACACCAGGTGCTGTAGGTTTTTTCACATTACTGGCAAATTGTTTTTATTCTCTAGCTATTTAAATTGGAAACTTTTTCTTTTTATTGCCAGTACAGACATTTGGAAGAGGTCAAACAGACACAATAGCCATCACCTAAAGACTTACCACACTGTTTAGGCCCAATTCCAACTGCTTTTGGCAGCTAAACAGTGTTGAGCCTCTTTAGTAGTTTAATTTAAGACCCCCTGCTAATATCATGTCCTGTAGGTCTTTTTACATTACCAACACATGATTTTTTTCAGTAAGCCAATACAGTTAGGAAACTTTTTTATTAGCTTACCTGGTGATAGAAGTAGAAGAGGGCAAAAAAGTGCCTGTATCTCACCTACAGCCATACCACATTGGATAGGCCCAATCTCGTCAGATCTTGGAAGCTAAGCAGTGTTGGGCCTGGTTAGTACTTGGGTGGGAGACCACATGGGAACACCAGGTGCTGTAGGTTTTTTCACATTACTGGCAAATTGTTTTTATTCTCTAGCTATTTAAATTGGAAACTTTTTCTTTTTATTGCCAGTACAGACATTTGGAAGAGGTCAAACAGACACAATAGCCATCACCTAAAGACTTACCACACTGTTTAGGCCCAATTCCAACTGCTTTTGGCAGCTAAACAGTGTTGATCCTCTTTAGTAGTTTAATTTAAGACCCCCTGCTAATATCATGTCCTGTAGGTCTTTTTACATTACCAACACATGATTTTTTTCAGTAAGCCAATACAGTTAGGAAACTTTTTTATTAGCTTACCTGGTGATAGAAGTAGAAGAGGGCAAAAAAGTGCCTGTATCTCACCTACAGCCATACCACATTGGATAGGCCCAATCTCGTCTGATCTTGGAAGCTAAGCAGTGTTGGGCCTGGTTAGTACTTGGGTGGGAGACCACATGGGAACACCAGGTGCTGTAGGTTTTTTCACATTACAGGCAAATTGTTTTTATTCTCTAGCTATTTAAATTGGAAACTTTTTCTTTTTATTGCCAGTACAGACATTTGGAAGAGGTCAAACAGACACAATAGCCATCACCTAAAGACTTACCACACTGTTTAGGCCCAATTCCAACTGCTTTTGGCAGCTAAACAGTGTTGAGCCTCTTTAGTAGTTTAATTTAAGACCCCCTGCTAATATCATGTCCTGTAGGTCTTTTTACATTACCAACACATGATTTTTTTCAGTAAGCCAATACAGTTAGGAAACTTTTTTATTAGCTTACCTGGTGATAGAAGTAGAAGAGGGCAAAAAATTGCCCATATTTTACCTACAGCCATACCACATTGGATAGGCCCAATCACGTCTGTTCTTGGAAGCTAAGCAGTGTTGGGCCTGGTTAGTACTTGGGTGGGAGACCACATGGGAACACCAGGTGCTGTAGGTTTTTTCACATTACAAGCAAATTGTTTTTATTCTCTAGCTATTTATATTGGGAACTTTTTCTTTTTATTGCCAGCACAGACATTTGGAAGAGGTCAAACAGACACAATAGCCATCACCTAAAGACTTACCACACTGTTTAGGCTCAATTCCAACTGCTTTTGGCAGCTAAACAGTGTTGAGGCTCTTTAGTAGTTTAATTTAAGACCCCCTGCTAATATCATGTCCTGTAGGTCTTTTTACATTACCAACACATGATTTTTTTTAAGTAAGCCAATACAGTTAGGAAACTTTTTTATTAGCGTACCTGGTGATAGAAGTAGAAGAGGGCAAAAAAGTGCCTGTATCTCACCTACAGCCATACCACATTGGATAGGCCCAATCTCGTCTGATCTTGGAAGCTAAGCAGTGTTGGGCCTGGTTAGTACTTGGGTGGGAGACCACCTGGGAACACCAGGTGCTGTAGGTTTTTTCACATTACTGGCAAATTGTTTTTATTCTCTAGCTATTTAAATTGGAAACTTTTTCTTTTTATTGCCAGCACAGACATTTGGAAGAGGTCAAACAGACACAATAGCCATCACCTAAAGACTTACCACACTGTTTAGGCGCAATTCCAACTGCTTTTGGCAGCTAAACAGTGTTGAGCCTCTTTTGTAGTTTAATTTAAGACCCCCTGCTAATATCATGTCCTGTAGGTCTTTTTACATTACCAACACATGATTTTTTTCAGTAAGCCAATACAGTTAGGAAACTTTTGTATTAGCTTACCTGGTGATAGAAGTAGAAGAGGGCAAAAAAGTGGCTTTAACTCACCTACAGCCATACCACATTGGATAGGCCCAATCTCGTCTGATCTTGGAAGCTAAGCAGTGTTGAGCCTGGTTAGTACTTGGGTGGGAGACCACATGGGAACACCAGGTGCTGTAGGTTTTTTCACATTACAGGCAAATTGTTTTTATTCTCTAGCTATTTAAGTAGGAAACTTTTTCTTTTTATTGCCAGCACAGACATTTGGAAGAGGTCAAACAGACACAATAGCCATCACCTAAAGACTTACCACACTGTTTAGGCCCAATTCTAACTGCTTTTGGCAGCTAAACAGTGTTGAGCCTCTTTAGTAGTTTAATTTAAGATCCCCTGCTAATATCATGTCCTGTAGGTCTTTTTACATTACCAACACATGATTTTTTTCAGTAAGCCAATACAGTTAGGAAACTTTTGTATTAGCTTACCTGGTGATAGAAGTAGAAGAGGGCAAAAAAGTGCCTTTAACTCACCTACAGCCATACCACATTGGATAGGCCCAATCTCGTCTGATCTTGGAAGCTAAGCAGTGTTGGGCCTGGTTAGTACTTGGGTGGGAGACCACATGTGAACACCAGGTGCTGTAGGTTTTTTCACATTACTGGCAAATTGTTTTTATTCTCTAGCTATTTAAATAGGAAACTTTATCTTTTTATTGCCAGCACAGACATTTGGAAGAGGTCAAACAGACACAATAGCCATCACCTAAAGACTTACCAAACTGTTTAGGCCCAATTCCAACTGCTTTTGGCAGCTAAACAGTGTTGGGCCTCTTTAGTAGTTTAATTTAAGACTCCCTGCTAATATCATGTCCTTTAGGTCTTTTTACATTACCAACACATGATTTTTTTCAGTAAGCCAATACAGTTAGGAAACTTTTGTATTAGCTTACCTGGTGATAGAAGTAGAAGAGGGCAAAAAAAGTGCCTGTATCTCACCTACAGCCATACCACATTGGATAGGCCCAATCTCGTCTGATCTTGGAAGCTAAGCAGTGCTGGGCCTGGTTAGTACTTGGGTGGGAGACCACCTGGGAACACCAGGTGCTGTAGGTTTTTTCACATTACTGGCAAATTGTTTTTATTCTCTAGCTATATATATATGAAACTTTTTCTTTTTATTGCCAGCACAGACATTTGGAAGAGGTCAAACAGACACAATAGCCATCACCTAAAGACTTACCACACTGTTTAGGCCCAATTCCAACTGCTTTTGGCAGCTAAACAGTGTTGAGCCTGTTTAGTAGTTTAATTTAAGACCCCCTGCTAATATCATGTCCTGTAGGTCTTTTTACATTACCAACACATGATTTTTTTCAGTAAGCCAATACAGTTAGGAAACTTTTGTATTAGCTTACCTGGTGATAGAAGTAGAAGAGGTCAAAAAAGTGCCTGTATCTCACCTACAGCCATACCACATTGGATAGGCCCAATCTCGTCTGATCTTGGAAGCTAAGCAGTGTTGGGCCTGGTTAGTACTTGGGTGGGAGACCACATGGGAACACCAGGTGCTGTAGGTTTTTTCACATTACTGGCCAATTGTTTTTATTCTCTAGCTATTTAAATTGGAAACTTTTTCTTTTTATTGCCAGTACAGACATTTGGAAGAGGTCAAACAGACACAATAGCCATCACCTAAAGACTTACCACACTGTTTAGGCCCAATTCCAACTGCTTTTGGCAGCTAAACAGTGTTGAGCCTGTTTAGTAGTTTAATTTAAGACCCCCTGCTAATATCATGTCCTGTAGGTCTTTTTACATTACCAACACATGATTTTTTTCAGTAAGCCAATACAGTTAGGAAACTTTTTTATTAGCTTACCTGGTGATAGAAGTAGAAGAGGGCAAAAAAGTGCCTGTATCTCACCTACAGCCATACCACATTGGATAGGCCCAATCTCGTCTGGTCTTGGAAGCTAAGCAGTGTTGGGCCTGGTTAGTACTTGGGTGGGAGACCACATGGGAACACCAGGTGCTGTAGGTTTTTTCACATTACAGGCAAATTGTTTTTATTCTCTAGCTATTTAAATTGGAAACGTTTTCTTTTTATTGCCAGTACAGACATTTGGAAGAGGTCAAACAGACACAATAGCCATCACCTAAAGACTTACCACACTGTTTAGGCCCAATTCCAACTGCTTTTGGCAGCTAAACAGTGTTGAGCCTGTTTAGTAGTTTAATTTAAGACCCCCTGCTAATATCATGTCCTGTAGGTCTTTTTACATTACCAACACATGATTTTTTTCAGTAAGCCAATACAGTTAGGAAACTTTTGTATTAGCTTACCTGGTGATAGAAGTAGAAGAGGGCAAAAAAGTGCACGTATCTCACCTACAGCCATACCACATTGGATAGGCCGAATCTCGTCTGATCTTGGAAGCTAAGCAGTGTTGGGCCTGGTTAGTACTTCGGTGGGAGACCACCTGGGAACACCAAGTGCTGTAGGTTTTTTCACATTACTGGCAAATTGTTTTTATTCTCTAGCTATTTAAATTGGAAATTTTTTCTTTTTATTGCCAGCACAGACATTTGGAAGAGGTCAAACAGACACAATAGCCATCACCTAAAGACTTACCACACTGTTTAGGCCCAATTCCAACTGCTTTTGGCAGCTAAACAGTGTTGGGCCTCTTTAGTAGTTTAATTTAAGACTCCCTGCTAATATCATGTCCTGTAGGTCTTTTTACATTACCAACACATGATTTTTTTCAGTAAGCCAATACAGTTAGGAAACTTTTTTATTAGCTTACCTGGTGATAGAAGTAGAAGAGGGCAAAAAAGTGCCTGTATCTCACATACAGCCATACCACATTGGATAGGCCCAATCTCGTCTGATCTTGGAAGCTAAGCAGTGTTGGGCCTGGTTAGTACTTGGGTGGGAGACCACATGGGAACACCAGGTGCTGTAGGTTTTTTCACATTACAGTCAAATTGTTTTTATTCTCTAGCTATTTAAATTGGAAACTTTTTCTTTTTATTGCCAGTACAGACATTTGGAAGAGGTCAAACAGACACAATAGCCATCACCTAAAGACTTGCCACACTGTTTAGGCCCAATTCCAACTGCTTTTGGCAGCTAAACAGTGTTGAGCCTGTTTAGTAGTTTAATTTAGGACCCCCTGCTAATATCATGTCCTGTAGGTCTTTTTACTTTACCAACACATGATTTTTTTCAGTAAGCCAATACAGTTAGGAAACTTTTGTATTAGCTTACCTGGTGATAGAAGTAGAAGAGGGCAAAAAAAGTGCCTGTATCTCACCTACAGCCATACCACATTGGATAGGCCCAATCTTGTCTGATCTTGGAAGCTAAGCAGTGCTGGGCCTGGTTAGTACTTGGGTGGGAGACCACCTGGGAACACCAGGTGCTGTAGGTTTTTTCACATTACTGGCAAATTGTTTTTATTCTCTAGCTATATATATATGAAACTTTTTCTTTTTATTGCCAGCACAGACATTTGGAAGAGGTCAAACAGACACACTAGCCATCACCTAAAGACTTACCACACTGTTTCGGCTCAATTCCAACTGCTTTTGGCAGCTAAACAGTGTTGAGCCTCTTTTGTAGTTTAATTTAAGACCCCCTTCTAATATCATGTCCTGTAGGTCTTTTTACATTACCAACACATGATTTTTTTCAGTAAGCCAATACAGTTAGGAAACTTTTGTATTAGCTTACCTGGTGATAGAAGTAGAAGAGGGCAAAAAAAGTGCCTGTATCTCAACTACAGCCATACCACATTGGATAGGCCCAATCTCGTCTGATCTTGGAAGCTAAGCAGTGTTGGGCCTGGTTAGTACTTGGGTGGGAGACCACATGGGAACACCAGGTGCTGTAGGTTTTTTCACATTACTGGCAAATTGTTTTTATTCTCTAGCTATTTAAATTGGAAACTTTTTCTTTTTATTGCCAGTACAGACATTAGGAAGAGGTCAAACAGACATAATAGCCATCACCTAAAGACTTATCACACTGTTTAGGCCCAATTCCAACTGCTTTTGGCAGCTAAACAGTGTTGAGCCTCTTTTGTAGTTTAATTTAAGACCCCCTGCTAATATCATGTCCTGTAGGTCTTTTTACATTACCAACACATGATTTTTTTCAGTAAGCCAATACAGTTAGGAAACTTTTTTATTAGCTTACCTTGTGATAGAAGTAGAAGAGGCAAAAAAGTGCCTGTATCTCACCTACAGTCATACCACATTGGATAGGCCCAATCTCGTCTGATCTTGGAAGCTAAGCAGTGTTGGGCCTGGTTAGTACTTGGGTGGGAGACCACATGGGAACACCAGGTGCTGTAGGTTTTTTCACATTACTGGCAAATTGTTTTTATTCTCTAGCTATTTAAATTTGAAACTTTTTCTTTTTATTGCCAGTACAGACATTTGGAAGAGGTCAAACAGACACAATAGCCATCACCTAAAGACTTACCACACTGTTTAGGCCCAATTCCAACTGCTTTTGGCAGCTAAACAGTGTTGAGCCTCTTTAGTAGTTTAATTTAAGACCCCCTGCTAATATCATGTCCTGTAGGTCTTTTTACATTACCAACACATGATTTTTTTCAGTAAGCCAATACAGTTAGGAAACTTTTTTATTAGCTTACCTGGTGATAGAAGTAGAAGAGGGCAAAAAAGTGCCTGTATCTCACCTACAGCCATACCACATTGGATAGGCCCAATCTCGTCTGATCTTGGAAGCTAAGCAGTGTTGGGCCTGGTTAGTACTTGGGTGGGAGACCACATGGGAACACCAGGTGCTGTAGGTTTTTTCACATTACAGGCAAATTGTTTTTATTCTCTAGCTATTTAAATTGGAAACTTTTTCTTTTTATTGCCAGTACAGACATTTGGAAGAGGTCAAACAGACACAATAGCCATCACCTAAAGACTTACCACACTGTTTAGGCCCAATTCCAACTGCTTTTGGCAGCTAAACAGTGTTGAGCCTCTTTAGTAGTTTAATTTAAGACCCCCTGCTAATATCATGTCCTGTAGGTCTTTTTACATTACCAACACATGATTTTTTTCAGTAAGCCAATACAGTTAGGAAACTTTTTTATTAGCTTACCTGGTGATAGAAGTAGAAGAGGGCAAAAAAGTGCCTGTATTAAACCTACAGCCATACCACATTGGATAGGCCCAATCTCATCTGTTCTTGGAAGCTAAGCAGTGTTGGGCCTGGTTAGTAATTGGGTGGGAGACCACATGGGTACACCAGGTGCTGTAGGTTTTTTCACATTACAGGCAAATTGTTTTTATTCTCTAGCTATTTATATTGGAAACTTTTTCTTTTTATTGCCAGCACAGACATTTGGAAGAGGTCAAACAGACACAATAGCCATCACCTAAAGACTTACCACACTGTTTAGGCTCAATTCCAACTGATTTTGGCAGCTAAACAGTGTTGAGCCTTTTTTGTAGTTTAATTTAAGACCCCCTGCTAATATCATGTCCTGTAGGTCTTTTTACATTACCAACACATGATTTTTTTCAGTAAGCCAATACAGTTAGGAAACTTTTGTATTAGCTCACCTGGTGATAGAAGTAGAAGAGGGCAAAAAAGTGGCTTTAACTCACCTACAGCCATACCACATTGGATAGGCCCAATCTCGTCTGGTCTTGCAAGCTAAGCAGTGTTGGGCCTGGTTAGTACTTGGGTGGGAGACCACATGGGAACACCAGGTGCTGTAGGTTTTTTCACATTACAGGCAAATTGTTTTTATTCTCTAGCTATTTAAATTGGAAACTTTTTCTTTTTATTGCCAGTACAGACATTTGGAAGAGGTCAAACAGACACAATAGCCATCACCTAAAGACTTACCACACTGTTTAGGCCCAATTCCAACTGCTTTTGGCAGCTAAACAGTGTTGATCCTCTTTAGTAGTTTAATTTAAGACCCCCTGCTAATATCATGTCCTGTAGGTCGTTTTACATTACCAACACATGATTTTTTTCAGTAAGCCAATACAGTTAGGAAACTTTTTTATTAGCTTACCTGGTGATAGAAGTAGAAGAGGGCAAAAAAGTGCCTGTATCTCACCTACAGCCATACCACATTGGATTGGCCCAATCTCGTCTGATCTTGGAAGCTAAGCAGTGTTGGGCCTGGTTAGTACTTGGGTGGGAGACCACATGGGAACACCAGGTGCTGTAGGTTTTTTCACATTACAGGCAAATTGTTTTTATTCTCTAGCTATTTAAATTGGAAACTTTTTCTTTTTATTGCCAGCACAGACATTTGGAAGAGGTCAAACAGACACAATAGCCATCACCTAAAGACTTACCACACTGTTTAGGCCCAATTCCAACTGCTTTTGGCAGCTAAACAGTGTTGATCCTCTTTAGTAGTTTAATTTAAGACCCCCTGCTAATATCATGTCCTGTAGGTCGTTTTACATTACCAACACATGATTTTTTTCAGTAAGCCAATACAGTTAGGAAACTTTTTTATTAGCTTACCTGGTGATAGAAGTAGAAGAGGGCAAAAAAGTGCCTGTATCTCACCTACAGCCATACCACATTGGATTGGCCCAATCTCGTCTGATCTTGGAAGCTAAGCAGTGTTGGGCCTGGTTAGTACTTGGGTGGGAGACCACATGGGAACACCAGGTGCTGTAGGTTTTTTCACATTACAGGCAAATTGTTTTTATTCTCTAGCTATTTAAATTGGAAACTTTTTCTTTTTATTGCCAGCACAGACATTTGGAAGAGGTCAAACAGACACAATAGCCATCACCTAAAGACTTACCACACTGTTTAGGCCCAACTCCAACTGCTTTTGGCAGCTAAACAGTGTTGAGCCTCTTTAGTAGTTTAATTTAAGACCCCCTGCTAATATCATGTCCTGTAGGTCTTTTTACATTATCAACACATGATTTTTTTCAGTAAGCCAATACAGTTAGGAAACTTTTTTATTAGCTTACCTGGTGATAGAAGTAGAAGAGGGCAAAAAAGTGCCTGTATCTCACCTACAGCCATACCACATTGGATAGGCCCAATCTCGTCTGATCTTGGAAGCTAAGCAGTGTTGGGCCTGGTTAGTACTTGGGTGGGAGACCACATGGGAACACCAGGTGCTGTAGGTTTTTTCACATTACAGGCAAATTGTTTTTATTCTCTAGCTATTTAAATTGGAAACTTTTTATTTTTATTGCCAGTACAGACATTTGGAAGAGGTCAAACAGACACAATAGCCATCACCTAAAGACTTACCACACTGTTTAGGCCCAATTCCAACTGCTTTTGGCAGCTAAACAGTGTTGAGCCTCTTAATAGTTTAATTTAAGACCCCCTGCTAATATCATGTCCTGTAGGTCTTTTTACATTACCAACACATGATTTTTTCAGTAAGCCAATACAGTTAGGAAACTTTTTTATTAGCTTACCTGGTGATAGAAGTAGAAGAGGGCAAAAAAGTGCCTGTATCTCACCTACAGCCATACCACATTGGATAGGCCCAATCTCGTCTGATCTTGGAAGCTAAGCAGTGTTGGGCCTGGTTAGTACTTGGGTGGGAGACCACATGGGAACACCAGGTGCTGTAGGTTTTTTCACATTACAGGCAAATTGTTTTTATTCTCTAGCTATTTAAATTGGAAACTTTTTATTTTTATTGCCAGTACAGACATTTGGAAGAGGTCAAACAGACACAATAGCCATCACCTAAAGACTTACCACACTGTTTAGGCCCAATTCCAACTGCTTTTGGCAGCTAAACAGTGTTGAGCCTCTTAATAGTTTAATTTAAGACCCCCTGCTAATATCATGTCCTGTAGGTCTTTTTACATTACCAACACATGATTTTTTCAGTAAGCCAATACAGTTAGGAAACTTTTGTATTAGCTTACCTGGTGATAGAAGTAGAAGAGGGCAAAAAAGTGAATTTAACTCACCTACAACCATACCACATTGGATAGGCCCAATCTCGTCTAATCTTGGAAGCTAAGCAGTGTTGAACCTGTTTAGTACTTGGGTGGGAGACCACATGGGAACACCAGGTGCTGTAGGTTTTTTCACATTACTGGCAAATTGTTTTTATTCTCTAGCTATTTAAATTGGAAACTTTTTCTTTTTATTGACAGCACAGACGTTTGGAAGAGGTCAAACAGACACAATAGCCATCACCTAAAGACTTACCACACTGTTTAGGCCCAATTCCAACTGCTTTTGGCAGCTAAACAGTGTTGAGCCTCTTTAGTAGTTTAATTTAAGACCCCCTGCTAATATCATGTCCTGTAGGTCTTTTTACATTACCAACACATGATTTTTTTCAGTAAGCCAATACAGTTAGGAAACTTTTTTATTAGCTTACCTGGTAAAAGAAGTAGAAGAGGGCAAAAAAGTGCCTGTATTTCAACTACAGCCATACCACATTGGATAGGCCCAATCTCGTCTGATCTTGGAAGCTAAGCAGTGTTGGGCCTGGTTAGTACTTGGGTGGGAGACCACATGGGAACACCAGGTGCTGTAGGTTTTTTCACATTACAGGCAAATTGTTTTTATTCTCTAGCTATTTAAATTGGAAACTTTTTCTTTTTATTGCCAGTACAGACATTTGGAAGAGGTCAAACAGACACAATAGCCATCACATAAAGACTTACCACACTGTTTAGGCCCAATTCCAACTGCTTTTGGCAGCTAAACAGTGTTGAGCCCCTTTAGTAGTTTAATTTAAGACCCCCTACTAATATCATGTCCTGTAGGTCTTTTTACATTACCAACACATGATTTTTTTCAGTAAGCCAATACAGTTAGGAAACTTTTTTATTAGCTTACCAGGTGATAGAAGTAGAAGAGGGCAAAAAAGTGCCTGTATTTCACCTACAGCCATACCACATTGGATAGGCCCAATCTCGTCTGTTCTTGGAAGCTAAGCAGTGTTGGGCCTGGTTAGTACTTGGGTAAGAGACCACATGGGAACACCAGGTGCTGTAGGTTTTTTCACATTACAGGCAAATTGTTTTTATTCTCTAGCTATTTATATTGGAAACTTTTTCTTTTTATTGCCAGCACAGACATTTGGAAGAGGTCAAACAGACACAATAGCCATCACCTAAAGACTTACCACACTGTTTAGGCTCAATTCCAACTGCTTTTGGCAGCTAAACAGTGTTGAGCCTCTTTTGTAGTTTAATTTAAGACCCCCTGCTAATATCATGTCCTGTAGGTCTTTTTACATTACCAACACATGACTTTTTTCAGTAAGCCAATACAGTTAGGAAACTTTTGTATTAGCTTACCTGGTGATAGAAGTAGAAGAGGGCAAAAAAGTGCCTTTAACTCACCTACAGCAATACCACATTGGATAGGCCCAATCTCGTCTGATCTTGGAAGCTAAGCAGTGTTGGGCCTGGTTAGTACTTGGGTGGGAGACCACATGGGAACACCAGGTGCTGTAGGTTTTTTCACATTACTGGCAAATTGTTTTTATTCTCTAGCTATTTAAATTTGAAACTTTTTCTTTTTATTGCCAGCACAGACATTTGGAAGAGGTCAAACAGACACAATAGCCATCACCTAAAGACTTACCTCACTGTTTAGGCCCAATTCCAACTGCTTTTGGCAGCTAAACAGTGTTGAGCCTCTTTAGTAGTTTAATTTAAGACCCCCTGCTAATATCATGTCCTGTAGGTCTTTTTACATTACCAACACATGATTTTTTTCAGTAAGCCAATACAGTTAGGAAACTTTTTTATTAGCTTACCTGGTGATAGAAGTAGAAGAGGGCAAAAAAGTGCCTGTATCTCAACTACAGCCATACCACATTGGATAGGCCCAATCTCGTCTGAACTTGGAAGCTAAGCAGTTTTGGGCCTGGTTAGTACTTGGGTGGGAGACCACATGGGAACACCAGGTGCTGTAGGTTTTTTCACATTACAGGCAAATTGTTTTTATTCTCTAGCTATTTAAATTGGAAACTTTTTATTTTTATTGCCAGTACAGACATTTGGAAGAGGTCAAACAGACACAATAGCCATCACCTAAAGACTTACCACACTGTTTAGGCCCAATTCCAACTGCTTTTGGCAGCTAAACAGTGTTGGGCCTCTTTAGTAGTTTAATATAAGACTCCCTGCTAATATCATGTCCTGTAGGTCTTTTTACATTACCAACACATGATTTTTTTCAGTAAGCCAATACAGTTAGGAAACTTTTTTATTAGCTTACCTGGTGATAGAAGTAGAAGAGGCCAAAAAAGTGCCTTTAACTCACCTACAGCCATACCACATTGGATAGGCCCAATCTCGTCTGATCTTGGAAGCTAAGCAGTGTTGGGCCTGTTTAGTACTTGGGTGGGAGACCACATGGGAACACCAGGTGCTGTAGGTTTTTTCACATTACTGGCAAATTGTTTTTATTCTCTAGCTATTTAAATTGGAAACTTTTTCTTTTTATTGCCAGTACAGACATTTGGAAGAGGTCAAACAGACACAATAGCCATCACCTAAAGACTTACCACACTGTTTAGGCCCAATTCCAACTGCTTTTGGCAGCTAAACAGTGTTGATCCTCTTTAGTAGTTTAATTTAAGACCCCCTGCTAATATCATGTACTGTAGGTCTTTTTACATTACCAACACATGATTTTTTTCAGTAAGCCAATACAGTTAGGAAACTTTTTTATTAGCTTACCTGGTGATAGAAGTAGAAGAGGGCAAAAAAGTGCCTGTATCTCACCTACAGCCATACCACATTGGATAGGCCCAATCTCGTCTGATCTTGGAAGCTAAGCAGTGTTGGGCCTGGTTAGTACTTGGGTGGGAGACCACATGGGAACACCAGGTGCTGTAGGTTTTTTCACATTACAGGCAAATTGTTTTTATTCTCTAGCTATTTAAATTGGAAACTTTTTCTTTTTATTGCCAGTACAGACATTTGGAAGAGGTCAAACAGACACAATAGCCATCACCTAAAGACTTACCACACTGTTTAGGCCCAATTCCAACTGCTTTTGGCAGCTAAACAGTGTTGATCCTCTTTAGTAGTTTAATTTAAGACCCCCTGCTAATATCATGTCCTGTAGGTCGTTTTACATTACCAACACATGATTTTTTTCAGTAAGCCAATACAGTTAGGAAACTTTTTTATTAGCTTACCTGGTGATAGAAGTAGAAGAGGGCAAAAAAGTGCCTGTATCTCACCTAGAGCCATACCACATTGGATAGGCCCAATCTCGTCTGATCTTGGAAGCTAAGCAGTGTTGGGCCTGGTTAGTACTTGGGTGGGAGACCACATGGGAACACCAGGTGCTGTAGGTTTTTTCACATTACAGGCAAATTGTTTTTATTCTCTAGCTATTTAAATTGGAAACTTTTTCTTTTTATTGCCAGTACAGACATTTGGAAGAGGTCAAACAGACACAATAGCCATCACCTAAAGACTTACCACACTGTTTAGGCCCAATTCCAACTGCTTTTGGCAGCTAAACAGTGTTGAGCCTCTTTAGTAGTTTAATTTAAGACCCCCTGCTAATATCATGTCCTGTAGGTCTTTTTACATTACCAACACATGATTTTTTTCAGTAAGCCAATACAGTTAGGAAACTTTTGTATTAGCTTACCTGGTGATAGAAGTAGAAGAGGGCAAAAAAGTGAATTTAACTCACCTACAACCATACCACATTGGATAGGCCCAATCTCGTCTAATCTTGGAAGCTAAGCAGTGTTGAACCTGGTTAGTACTTGGGTGGGAGACCACATGGGACCACCAGGTGCTGTAGGTTTTTTCACATTACTGGCAAATTGTTTTTATTCTCTAGCTATTTATATTGGAAACTTTTTCATTTTATTGCCAGCACAGACATTTGGAAGAGGTCAAACAGACACAATAGCCATCACCTAAAGACTTACCACAATGTTTAGGCTCAATTCCAACTGCTTTTGGCAGCTAAACAGTGTTGAGCCTCTTTTGTAGTTTAATTTAAGACCCCCTGCTAATATCATGTCCTGTAGGTCTTTTTACATTACCAACACATGATTTTTTTCAGTAAGCCAATACAGTTAGGAAACTTTTGTTTTAGCTTACCTGGTGATAGAAGTAGAAGAGGGCAAAAAAGTGGCTTTAACTCACCTACAGCCATACCACATTGGATAGGCCCAATCTCGTCTGATCTTGGAAGCTAAGCAGTGTTGGGCCTGGTTAGTACTTGGGTGGGAGACCACATGGGAACACCAGGTGCTGTAGGTTTTTTCACATTACTGGCAAATTGTTTTTATTCTCTAGCTATTTAAATAGGAAACTTTTTCTTTTTATTGCCAGCACAGACATATGGAAGAGGTCAAACAGACACAATAGCCATCACCTAAAGACTTACCACACTGTTTAGGCCCAATTCCAACTGCTTTTGGCAGCTAAACAGTGTTGAGGCTCTTTAGTAGTTTAATTTAAGACCCCCTGCTAATATCATGTCCTGTAGGTCTTTTTACATTACCAACACATGATTTTTTTTAAGTAAGCCAATACAGTTAGGAAACTTTTTTTATTAGCTTACCTGGTGATAGAAGTAGAAGAGGGCAAAAAAGTGCCTGTATCTCACCTACAGCCATACCACATTGGATAGGCCCAATCTCGTCTGATCTTGGAAGCTAAGCAGTGTTCGTCCTGGTTAGTACTTGGGTGGGAGACCACATGGGAACACCAGGTGCTGTAGGTTTTTTCACATTACTGGCAAATTGTTTTTATTCTCTAGCTATTTAAATTGGAAACTTTTTCTTTTTATTGCCAGCACAGACATTTGGAAGAGGTCAAACAGACACAATAGCCATCACCTAAAGACTTACCACACTGTTTAGGCACAATTCCAACTCCTTTTGGCAGCTAAACAGTGTTGAGCCTCTTTAGTAGTTTAATTTAAGACCCCCTGCTAATATCATGTCCTGTAGGTCTTTTTACATTACCAACACATGATTTTTTTCAGTAAGCCAATACAGTTAGGAAACTTTTGTATTAGCTTACCTGGTGATAGAAGTAGAAGAGGGCAAAAAAGTGCCTGTATCTCACCTACAGCCATACCACATTGGATAGGCCCAATCTCGTCTGATCTTGAAAGCTAAGCAGTGTTGGGCCTGATTAGTACTTGGGTGGGAGACCACATGGGAACACCAGGTGCTGTAGGTATTTTCACATTACTGGCAAATTGTTTTTATTCTCTAGCTATTTAAATTGGAAACTTTTTCTTTTTATTGCCAGCACTGACATTTGGAAGAGGTAAAACAGACACAATATCCATCACCTAAAGACTTACCACACTGTTTAGGCCCAATTCCAACTGCTTTTGGCAGCTAAACAGTGTTGAGGCTCTTTAGTAGTTTAATTTAAGACCCCCTGCTAATATCATGTCCTGTAGGTCTTTTTACATTACCAACACATGATTTTTTTTAAGTAAGCCAATACAGTTAGCAAACTTTTTTATTAGCTTACCTGGTGATAGAAGTAGAAGAGGGCAAAAAAGTGCCTGTATTTCACCTACAGCCATACCACATTGGATAGGCCCAATCTCGTCTGTTCTTGGAAGCTAAGCAGTGTTGGGCCTGGTTAGTAATTGGGTGGGAGACCACATGGGAACACCAGGTGCTGTAGGTTTTTTCACATTACAGGCAAATTGTTTTTATTCTCTAGCTATTTATATTGGAAACTTTTTCTTTTTATTGCCAGCACAGACATTTGGAAGAGGTCAAACAGACACAATAGCCATCACCAAAAGACTTACCACACTGTTTAGGCTCAATTCCATTTGCTTTTGGCAGCTAAAAAGTGTTGAGCCTCTTTAGTAGTTTAATTTAAGACCCCCTGCTAATATCATGTCCTGTAGGTCTTTTTACATTACCAACACATGATTTTTTTCAGTAAGCCAATACAGTTAGGAAACTTTTGTATTAGCTTACATGGTGATAGAAGTAGAAGAGGGCAAAAATGTGCCTTTGACTCACCTACAGCCATACCACATTGGATAGGCCCAATCTCGTCTGATCTTGGAAGCTAAGCAGTGTTGGGCCTGGTTAGTACTTGGGTGGGAGACCACATGGGAACACCAGGTGCTGTAGGTTTTTTCACATTACTGGCAAATTGTTTTTATTCTCTAGCTATTTAAATAGGAAATTTTATCTTTTTATTGCCAGCACAGACATTTGGAAGAGGTCAAACAGACACAATAGCCATCACCTAAAGACATACCAAACTGTTTAGGCCCAATTCCAACTGCTTTTGGCAGCTAAACAGTGTTGAGCCTCTTTAGTAGTTTAATTTAAGACCCCCTGCTAATATCATGTCCTGTAGGTCTTTTTACATTACCAACACATGATTTTTTTCAGTAAGCCAATACAGTTAGGAAACTTTTTTATTAGCTTACCTGGTGATAGAAGTAGAAGAGGGCAAAAAAGTGCCTGTATCTCAACTACAGCCATACCACATTGGATAGGCCCAATCTCGTCTGATCTTGGAAGCTAAGCAGTGTTGGGCCTGGTTAGTACTTGGGTGGGAGACCACATGGGAACACCAGATGCTGTAGGTTTTTTCACATTACAGGCAAATTGTTTTTATTCTCTAGCTATTTAAATTGGAAACTTTTTATTTTTATTGCCAGCACAGACATTTGGAAGAGGTCAAACAGACACAATAGCCATCACCTAAAGACTTACCACACTGTTTAGGCCCAATTCCAACTTTTGGCAGCTTTTGGCAGCTAAACAGTGTTGAGCCTGTTTAGTAGTTTAATTTAAAACCCCCTGCTAATATCATGTCCTGTAGGTCTTTTTACATTACCAACACATGATTTTTTTTAAGTAAGCCAATACAGTTAGGAAACTTTTTTATTAGCTTACCTGGTGATAGAAGTAGCAGAGGGCAAAAAAGTGCCTGTATCTCACCTACAGCCATACCACATTGGATAGGCCCAATCTCGTCTGATCTTGGAAGCTAAGCAGTGTTGGGCCTGGTTAGTACTTGGGTGGGAGACCACCTGGGAACACCAGGTGCTGTAGGTTTTTTCACATTACTGGCAAATTGTTTTTATTCTCTAGCTATTTATATTGGAAACTTTTTCTTTTTATTGCCAGCACAGACATTTGGAAGAGGTCAAACAGACACACTAGCCATCACCTAAAGACTTACCACACTGTTTAGGCTCAATTCCAACTGCTTTTGGCAGCTAAACAGTGTTGAGCCTCTTTTGTAGTTTAATTTAAGACCCCCTGCTAATATCATGTCCTGTAGGTCTTTTTACATTACCAACACATGATTTTTTTCAGTAAGCCAATACAGTTAGGAAACTTTTGTATTAGCTTACCTGGTGATAGAAGTAGAAGAGGGCAAAAAAGTGCTTTTAACTCACCTACAGCCATACCACATTGGATAGTCCCAATCTCGTCTGATCTTGGAAGCTAAGCAGTGTTGGGCCTGGTTAGTACTTGGGTGGGAGACCACATGGGAACACCAGGTGCTGTAGGTTTTTTCACATTACTGGCAAATTGTTTTTATTCTCTAGCTATTTAAATTGGAAACTTTTTCTTTTTATTGCCAGTACAGACATTTGGAAGAGGTCAAACAGACACAATAGCCATCACCTAAAGACTTACCACACTGTTTAGGCCCAATTCCAACTGCTTTTGGCAGCTAAACAGTGTTGAGCCTCTTTAGTAGTTTAATTTAAGACCCCCTGCTAATATCATGTCCTGTAGGTCTTTTTACATTACCAACACATGATTTTTTTCAGTAAGCCAATACAGTTAGGAAACTTTTTTATTAGCTTACCTGGTGATAGAAGTAGAAGAGGGCAAAAAAGTGCCTGTATCTCACCTACAGCCATACCACATTGGATAGGCCCAATCTCGTCAGATCTTGGAAGCTAAGCAGTGTTGGGCCTGGTTAGTACTTGGGTGGGAGACCACATGGGAACACCAGGTGCTGTAGGTTTTTTCACATTACTGGCAAATTGTTTTTATTCTCTAGCTATTTAAATTGGAAACTTTTTCTTTTTATTGCCAGTACAGACATTTGGAAGAGGTCAAACAGACACAATAGCCATCACCTAAAGACTTACCACACTGTTTAGGCCCAATTCCAACTGCTTTTGGCAGCTAAACAGTGTTGATCCTCTTTAGTAGTTTAATTTAAGACCCCCTGCTAATATCATGTCCTGTAGGTCTTTTTACATTACCAACACATGATTTTTTTCAGTAAGCCAATACAGTTAGGAAACTTTTTTATTAGCTTACCTGGTGATAGAAGTAGAAGAGGGCAAAAAAGTGCCTGTATCTCACCTACAGCCATACCACATTGGATAGGCCCAATCTCGTCTGATCTTGGAAGCTAAGCAGTGTTGGGCCTGGTTAGTACTTGGGTGGGAGACCACATGGGAACACCAGGTGCTGTAGGTTTTTTCACATTACAGGCAAATTGTTTTTATTCTCTAGCTATTTAAATTGGAAACTTTTTCTTTTTATTGCCAGTACAGACATTTGGAAGAGGTCAAACAGACACAATAGCCATCACCTAAAGACTTACCACACTGTTTAGGCCCAATTCCAACTGCTTTTGGCAGCTAAACAGTGTTGAGCCTCTTTAGTAGTTTAATTTAAGACCCCCTGCTAATATCATGTCCTGTAGGTCTTTTTACATTACCAACACATGATTTTTTTCAGTAAGCCAATACAGTTAGGAAACTTTTTTATTAGCTTACCTGGTGATAGAAGTAGAAGAGGGCAAAAAATTGCCCATATTTTACCTACAGCCATACCACATTGGATAGGCCCAATCACGTCTGTTCTTGGAAGCTAAGCAGTGTTGGGCCTGGTTAGTACTTGGGTGGGAGACCACATGGGAACACCAGGTGCTGTAGGTTTTTTCACATTACAAGCAAATTGTTTTTATTCTCTAGCTATTTATATTGGGAACTTTTTCTTTTTATTGCCAGCACAGACATTTGGAAGAGGTCAAACAGACACAATAGCCATCACCTAAAGACTTACCACACTGTTTAGGCTCAATTCCAACTGCTTTTGGCAGCTAAACAGTGTTGAGGCTCTTTAGTAGTTTAATTTAAGACCCCCTGCTAATATCATGTCCTGTAGGTCTTTTTACATTACCAACACATGATTTTTTTTAAGTAAGCCAATACAGTTAGGAAACTTTTTTATTAGCGTACCTGGTGATAGAAGTAGAAGAGGGCAAAAAAGTGCCTGTATCTCACCTACAGCCATACCACATTGGATAGGCCCAATCTCGTCTGATCTTGGAAGCTAAGCAGTGTTGGGCCTGGTTAGTACTTGGGTGGGAGACCACCTGGGAACACCAGGTGCTGTAGGTTTTTTCACATTACTGGCAAATTGTTTTTATTCTCTAGCTATTTAAATTGGAAACTTTTTCTTTTTATTGCCAGCACAGACATTTGGAAGAGGTCAAACAGACACAATAGCCATCACCTAAAGACTTACCACACTGTTTAGGCGCAATTCCAACTGCTTTTGGCAGCTAAACAGTGTTGAGCCTCTTTTGTAGTTTAATTTAAGACCCCCTGCTAATATCATGTCCTGTAGGTCTTTTTACATTACCAACACATGATTTTTTTCAGTAAGCCAATACAGTTAGGAAACTTTTGTATTAGCTTACCTGGTGATAGAAGTAGAAGAGGGCAAAAAAGTGGCTTTAACTCACCTACAGCCATACCACATTGGATAGGCCCAATCTCGTCTGATCTTGGAAGCTAAGCAGTGTTGAGCCTGGTTAGTACTTGGGTGGGAGACCACATGGGAACACCAGGTGCTGTAGGTTTTTTCACATTACAGGCAAATTGTTTTTATTCTCTAGCTATTTAAGTAGGAAACTTTTTCTTTTTATTGCCAGCACAGACATTTGGAAGAGGTCAAACAGACACAATAGCCATCACCTAAAGACTTACCACACTGTTTAGGCCCAATTCTAACTGCTTTTGGCAGCTAAACAGTGTTGAGCCTCTTTAGTAGTTTAATTTAAGATCCCCTGCTAATATCATGTCCTGTAGGTCTTTTTACATTACCAACACATGATTTTTTCAGTAAGCCAATACAGTTAGGAAACTTTTGTATTAGCTTACCTGGTGATAGAAGTAGAAGAGGGCAAAAAAGTGCCTTTAACTCACCTACAGCCATACCACATTGGATAGGCCCAATCTCGTCTGATCTTGGAAGCTAAGCAGTGTTGGGCCTGGTTAGTACTTGGGTGGGAGACCACATGTGAACACCAGGTGCTGTAGGTTTTTTCACATTACTGGCAAATTGTTTTTATTCTCTAGCTATTTAAATAGGAAACTTTATCTTTTTATTGCCAGCACAGACATTTGGAAGAGGTCAAACAGACACAATAGCCATCACCTAAAGACTTACCAAACTGTTTAGGCCCAATTCCAACTGCTTTTGGCAGCTAAACAGTGTTGGGCCTCTTTAGTAGTTTAATTTAAGACTCCCTGCTAATATCATGTCCTTTAGGTCTTTTTACATTACCAACACATGATTTTTTTCAGTAAGCCAATACAGTTAGGAAACTTTTGTATTAGCTTACCTGGTGATAGAAGTAGAAGAGGGCAAAAAAAGTGCCTGTATCTCACCTACAGCCATACCACATTGGATAGGCCCAATCTCGTCTGATCTTGGAAGCTAAGCAGTGCTGGGCCTGGTTAGTACTTGGGTGGGAGACCACCTGGGAACACCAGGTGCTGTAGGTTTTTTCACATTACTGGCAAATTGTTTTTATTCTCTAGCTATATATATATGAAACTTTTTCTTTTTATTGCCAGCACAGACATTTGGAAGAGGTCAAACAGACACAATAGCCATCACCTAAAGACTTACCACACTGTTTAGGCCCAATTCCAACTGCTTTTGGCAGCTAAACAGTGTTGAGCCTGTTTAGTAGTTTAATTTAGGACCCCCTGCTAATATCATGTCCTGTAGGTCTTTTTACATTACCAACACATGATTTTTTTCAGTAAGCCAATACAGTTAGGAAACTTTTGTATTAGCTTACCTGGTGATAGAAGTAGAAGAGGTCAAAAAAGTGCCTGTATCTCACCTACAGCCATACCACATTGGATAGGCCCAATCTCGTCTGATCTTGGAAGCTAAGCAGTGTTGGGCCTGGTTAGTACTTGGGTGGGAGACCACATGGGAACACCAGGTGCTGTAGGTTTTTTCACATTACTGGCCAATTGTTTTTATTCTCTAGCTATTTAAATTGGAAACTTTTTCTTTTTATTGCCAGTACAGACATTTGGAAGAGGTCAAACAGACACAATAGCCATCACCTAAAGACTTACCACACTGTTTAGGCCCAATTCCAACTGCTTTTGGCAGCTAAACAGTGTTGAGCCTGTTTAGTAGTTTAATTTAAGACCCCCTGCTAATATCATGTCCTGTAGGTCTTTTTACATTACCAACACATGATTTTTTTCAGTAAGCCAATACAGTTAGGAAACTTTTTTATTAGCTTACCTGGTGATAGAAGTAGAAGAGGGCAAAAAAGTGCCTGTATCTCACCTACAGCCATACCACATTGGATAGGCCCAATCTCGTCTGATCTTGGAAGCTAAGCAGTGTTGGGCCTGGTTAGTACTTGGGTGGGAGACCACATGGGAACACCAGGTGCTGTAGGTTTTTTCACATTACAGGCAAATTGTTTTTATTCTCTAGCTATTTAAATTGGAAACGTTTTCTTTTTATTGCCAGTACAGACATTTGGAAGAGGTCAAACAGACACAATAGCCATCACCTAAAGACTTACCACACTGTTTAGGCCCAATTCCAACTGCTTTTGGCAGCTAAACAGTGTTGAGCCTGTTTAGTAGTTTAATTTAAGACCCCCTGCTAATATCATGTCCTGTAGGTCTTTTTACATTACCAACACATGATTTTTTTCAGTAAGCCAATACAGTTAGGAAACTTTTGTATTAGCTTACCTGGTGATAGAAGTAGAAGAGGGCAAAAAAGTGCACGTATCTCACCTACAGCCATACCACATTGGATAGGCCGAATCTCGTCTGATCTTGGAAGCTAAGCAGTGTTGGGCCTGGTTAGGACTTCGGTGGGAGACCACCTGGGAACACCAAGTGCTGTAGGTTTTTTCACATTACTGGCAAATTGTTTTTATTCTCTAGCTATTTAAATTGGAAATTTTTTCTTTTTATTGCCAGCACAGACATTTGGAAGAGGTCAAACAGACACAATAGCCATCACCTAAAGACTTACCACACTGTTTAGGCCCAATTCCAACTGCTTTTGGCAGCTAAACAGTGTTGGGCCTCTTTAGTAGTTTAATTTAAGACTCCCTGCTAATATCATGTCCTGTAGGTCTTTTTACATTACCAACACATGATTTTTTTCAGTAAGCCAATACAGTTAGGAAACTTTTTTATTAGCTTACCTGGTGATAGAAGTAGAAGAGGGCAAAAAAGTGCCTGTATCTCACATACAGCCATACCACATTGGATAGGCCCAATCTCGTCTGATCTTGGAAGCTAAGCAGTGTTGGGCCTGGTTAGTACTTGGGTGGGAGACCACATGGGAACACCAGGTGCTGTAGGTTTTTTCACATTACAGTCAAATTGTTTTTATTCTCTAGCTATTTAAATTGGAAACTTTTTCTTTTTATTGCCAGTACAGACATTTGGAAGAGGTCAAACAGACACAATAGCCATCACCTAAAGACTTGCCACACTGTTTAGGCCCAATTCCAACTGCTTTTGGCAGCTAAACAGTGTTGAGCCTGTTTAGTAGTTTAATTTAAGACCCCCTGCTAATATCATGTCCTGTAGGTCTTTTTACTTTACCAACACATGATTTTTTTCAGTAAGCCAATACAGTTAGGAAACTTTTGTATTAGCTTACCTGGTGATAGAAGTAGAAGAGGGCAAAAAAAGTGCCTGTATCTCACCTACAGCCATACCACATTGGATAGGCCCAATCTTGTCTGATCTTGGAAGCTAAGCAGTGCTGGGCCTGGTTAGTACTTGGGTGGGAGACCACCTGGGAACACCAGGTGCTGTAGGTTTTTTCACATTACTGGCAAATTGTTTTTATTCTCTAGCTATATATATATGAAACTTTTTCTTTTTATTGCCAGCACAGACATTTGGAAGAGGTCAAACAGACACACTAGCCATCACCTAAAGACTTACCACACTGTTTCGGCTCAATTCCAACTGCTTTTGGCAGCTAAACAGTGTTGAGCCTCTTTTGTAGTTTAATTTAAGACCCCCTTCTAATATCATGTCCTGTAGGTCTTTTTACATTACCAACACATGATTTTTTTCAGTAAGCCAATACAGTTAGGAAACTTTTGTATTAGCTTACCTGGTGATAGAAGTAGAAGAGGGCAAAAAAAGTGCCTGTATCTCAACTACAGCCATACCACATTGGATAGGCCCAATCTCGTCTGATCTTGGAAGCTAAGCAGTGTTGGGCCTGGTTAGTACTTGGGTGGGAGACCACATGGGAACACCAGGTGCTGTAGGTTTTTTCACATTACTGGCAAATTGTTTTTATTCTCTAGCTATTTAAATTGGAAACTTTTTCTTTTTATTGCCAGTACAGACATTAGGAAGAGGTCAAACAGACATAATAGCCATCACCTAAAGACTTATCACACTGTTTAGGTCCAATTCCAACTGCTTTTGGCAGCTAAACAGTGTTGAGCCTCTTTTGTAGTTTAATTTAAGACCCCCTGCTAATATCATGTCCTGTAGGTCTTTTTACATTACCAACACATGATTTTTTTCAGTAAGCCAATACAGTTAGGAAACTTTTTTATTAGCTTACCTTGTGATAGAAGTAGAAGAGGCAAAAAAGTGCCTGTATCTCACCTACAGTCATACCACATTGGATAGGCCCAATCTCGTCTGATCTTGGAAGCTAAGCAGTGTTGGGCCTGGTTAGTACTTGGGTGGGAGACCACATGGGAACACCAGGTGCTGTAGGTTTTTTCACATTACTGGCAAATTGTTTTTATTCTCTAGCTATTTAAATTTGAAACTTTTTCTTTTTATTGCCAGTACAGACATTTGGAAGAGGTCAAACAGACACAATAGCCATCACCTAAAGACTTACCACACTGTTTAGGCCCAATTCCAACTGCTTTTGGCAGCTAAACAGTGTTGAGCCTCTTTAGTAGTTTAATTTAAGACCCCCTGCTAATATCATGTCCTGTAGGTCTTTTTACATTACCAACACATGATTTTTTTCAGTAAGCCAATACAGTTAGGAAACTTTTTTATTAGCTTACCTGGTGATAGAAGTAGAAGAGGGCAAAAAAGTGCCTGTATCTCACCTACAGCCATACCACATTGGATAGGCCCAATCTCGTCTGATCTTGGAAGCTAAGCAGTGTTGGGCCTGGTTAGTACTTGGGTGGGAGACCACATGGGAACACCAGGTGCTGTAGGTTTTTTCACATTACAGGCAAATTGTTTTTATTCTCTAGCTATTTAAATTGGAAACTTTTTCTTTTTATTGCCAGTACAGACATTTGGAAGAGGTCAAACAGACACAATAGCCATCACCTAAAGACTTACCACACTGTTTAGGCCCAATTCCAACTGCTTTTGGCAGCTAAACAGTGTTGAGCCTCTTTAGTAGTTTAATTTAAGACCCCCTGCTAATATCATGTCCTGTAGGTCTTTTTACATTACCAACACATGATTTTTTTCAGTAAGCCAATACAGTTAGGAAACTTTTTTATTAGCTTACCTGGTGATAGAAGTAGAAGAGGGCAAAAAAGTGCCTGTATTAAACCTACAGCCATACCACATTGGATAGGCCCAATCTCATCTGTTCTTGGAAGCTAAGCAGTGTTGGGCCTGGTTAGTAATTGGGTGGGAGACCACATGGGTACACCAGGTGCTGTAGGTTTTTTCACATTACAGGCAAATTGTTTTTATTCTCTAGCTATTTATATTGGAAACTTTTTCTTTTTATTGCCAGCACAGACATTTGGAAGAGGTCAAACAGACACAATAGCCATCACCTAAAGACTTACCACACTGTTTAGGCTCAATTCCAACTGATTTTGGCAGCTAAACAGTGTTGAGCCTTTTTTGTAGTTTAATTTAAGACCCCCTGCTAATATCATGTCCTGTAGGTCTTTTTACATTACCAACACATGATTTTTTTCAGTAAGCCAATACAGTTAGGAAACTTTTGTATTAGCTTACCTGGTGATAGAAGTAGAAGAGGGCAAAAAAGTGGCTTTAACTCACCTACAGCCATACCACATTGGATAGGCCCAATCTCGTCTGGTCTTGGAAGCTAAGCAGTGTTGGGCCTGGTTAGTACTTGGGTGGGAGACCACATGGGAACACCAGGTGCTGTAGGTTTTTTCACATTACTGGCAAATTGTTTTTATTCTCTAGCTATTTAAATTGGAAACTTTTCCTTTTTATTGCCAGTACAGACATTTGGAAGAGGTCAAACAGACACAATAGCCATCACATAAAGGCTTACCACACTGTTAAGGCCCAATTCCAACTGCTTTTGGCAGCTAAACAGTGTTGAGCCTCTTTAGTAGTTTAATTTAAGACCCCCTGCTAATATCATGTCCTGTAGGTCTTTTTACATTACCAACACATGATTTTTTTCAGTAATCCAATACAGTTAGCAAACTTTTTTATTAGCTTACCTGGTGATAGAAGTAGAAGAGGGCAAAAAAGTGCCTGTATTTCACCTACAGCCATACCACATTGGATAGGCCCAATCTCGTCTGTTCTTGGAAGCTAAGCAGTGTTGGGCCTGGTTAGTAATTGGGTTGGAGACCACATGGGAACACCAGGTGCTGTAGGTTTTTTCACATTACAGGCAAATTGTTTTTATTCTCTAGCTATTTATATTGGAAACTTTTTCTTTTTATTGCCAGCACAGACATTTGGAAGAGGTCAAACAGACACAATAGCCATCACCTAAAGACTTACCACACTGTTTAGGCTCAATTCCAACTGCTTTTGGCAGCTAAACAGTGTTGAGCCTCTTTTGTAGTTTAATTTAAGACCCCCTGCTAATATCATGTCCTGTAGGTCTTTTTACATTACCAACACATGATTTTTTTCAGTAAGCCAATACAGTTAGGAAACTTTTGTATTAGCTTACCTGGTGATAGAAGTAGAAGAGGGCAAAAAAGTGGCTTTAACTCACCTACAGCCATACCACATTGGATAGGCCCAATCTCGTCTGATCTTGGAAGCTTAGCAGTGTTGGGCCTGGTTAGTACTTGGGTGGGAGACCACATGGGAACACCAGGTGCTGTAGGTTTTTTCACATTACTGGCAAATTGTTTTTATTCTCTAGCTATTTAAATAGGAAACTTTTTCTTTTTATTGCCAGCACAGACATTTGGAAGAGGTCAAACAGACACAATAGCCATCACCTAAAGACTTACCACACTGTTTAGGCCCAATTCCAACTGCTTTTGGCAGCTAAACAGTGTTGAGCCTCTTTAGTAGTTTAATTTAAGACCCCCTGCTAATATCATGTCCTGTAGGTCTTTTTACATTACCAACACATGATTTTTTTTAGTAAGCCAATACAGTTAGGAAACTTTTTTATTAGCTTACCTGGTGATAGAAGTAGAAGAGGGCAAAAAAGTGCCTGTATCTCAACTACAGCCATACCACATTGGATAGGCCCAATCTCGTCTGATCTTGGAAGCTAAGCAGTGTTGGGCCTGGTTAGTACTTGGGTGGGAGTCCACCTGGGAACACCAGGTGCTGTAGGTTTTTTCACATTACTGTCAAATTGTTTTTATTCTCTAGCTATTTAAATTGGAAACTTTTTCTTTTTATTGCCAGCACAGACATTTTGAAGAGGTCAAACAGACACAATAGCCATCACCTAAAGACTTACCACACTGTTTAGGCTCAATTCCAACTGCTTTTGGCAGCTAAACAGTGTTGAGCCTCTTTTGTAGTTTAATTTAAGACCCCCTTCTAATATCATGTCCTGTAGGTCTTTTTACATTACCAACACATGATTTTTTTCAGTAAGCCAATACAGTTAGGAAACTTTTGTATTAGCTTACCTGGTGATAGAAGTAGAAGAGGGCAAAAAAGTGCCTGTATCTCAACTACAGCCATACCACATTGGATAGGCCCAATCTCGTCTGATCTTGGAAGCTAAGCAGTGTTGGGCCTGGTTAATACTTGGGTGGGAGACCACATGGGAACACCAGGTGCTGTAGGTTTTTTCACATTACTGGCAAATTGTTTTTATTCTCTAGCTATTTAAATTGGAAACTTTTTCTTTTTATTGCCAGTACAGACATTTGGAAGAGGTCAAACAGACATAATAGCCATCACCTAAAGACTTACCACACTGTTTAGGCCCAATTCCAACTGCTTTTGGCAGCTAAACAGTGTTGAGCCTCTTTTGTAGTTTAATTTAAGACCCCCTGCTAATATCATGTCCTGTAGGTCTTTTTACATTACCAACACATGATTTTTTTCAGTAAGCCAATACAGTTAGGAAACTTTTTTATTAGCTTACCTTGTGATAGAAGTAGAAGAGGGCAAAAAAGTGCCTGTATCTCACCTACAGTCATACCACATTGGATAGGCCCAATCTCGTCTGATCTTGGAAGCTAAGCAGTGTTGGGCCTGGTTAGTACTTGGGTGGGAGACCACATGGGAACACCAGGTGCTGTAGGTTTTTTCACATTACTGGCAAATTGTTTTTATTCTCTAGCTATTTAAATTTGAAACTTTTTCTTTTTATTGCCAGTACAGACAATTGGAAGAGGTCAAACAGACACAATAGCCATCACCTAAAGACTTACCACACTGTTTAGGCCCAATTCCAACTGCTTTTGGCAGATAAACAGTGTTGAGCCTCTTTAGTAGTTTAATTTAAGACCCCCTGCTAATATCATGTCCTGTAGGTCTTTTTACATTACCAACACATGATTTTTTTCAGTAAGCCAATACAGTTAGGAAACTTTTTTATTAGCTTACCTGGTGATAGAAGTAGAAGAGGGCAAAAAAGTGCTTGTATCTCACCTACAGCCATACCACATTGGATAGGCCCAATCTCGTCTGATCTTGGAAGCTAAGCAGTGTTGGGCCTGGTTAGTACTTGGGTGGGAGACCACATGGGAACACCAGGTGCTGTAGGTTTTTTCACATTACAGGCAAATTGTTTTTATTCTCTAGCTATTTAAATTGGAAACTTTTTCTTTTTATTGCCAGTACAGACATTTGGAAGAGGTCAAACAGACACAATAGCCATCACCTAAAGACTTACCACACTGTTTAGGCCCAATTCCAACTGCTTTTGGCAGCTAAACAGTGTTGAGCCTCTTTAGTAGTTTAATTTAAGACCCCCTGCTAATATCATGTCCTTTAGGTCTTTTTACATTACCAACACATGATTTTTTTCAGTAAGCCAATACAGTTAGGAAACTTTTTTATTAGCTTACCTGGTGATAGAAGTAGAAGAGGGCAAAAAAGTGCCTGTATTACACCTACAGCCATACCACATTGGATAGGCCCAATCTCGTCTGTTCTTGGAAGCTAAGCAGTGTTGGGCCTGGTTAGTAATTGGGTGGGAGACCACATGGGAACACCAGGTGCTGTAGGTTTTTTCACATTACAGGCAAATTGTTTTTATTCTCTAGCTATTTATATTGGAAACTTTTTCTTTTTATTGCCAGC
This sequence comes from Crinia signifera, assembly GCF_055691185.1. NCBI lineage: Eukaryota > Metazoa > Chordata > Amphibia > Anura > Myobatrachidae > Crinia > Crinia signifera. The sequence goes on from NC_139222.1 coordinate 58,959,008, forward strand.
ACAGACATTTGGAAGAGGTCAAACAGACACAATAGCCATCACCTAAAGACTTACCACACTGTTTAGGCTCAATTCCAACTGCTTTTGGCAGCTAAACAGTGTTGAGCCTCTTTTGTAGTTTAATTTAAGACCCCCTGCTAATATCATGTCCTGTAGGTCTTTTTACATTACCAACACATGATTTTTTTCAGTAAGCCAATACAGTTAGGAAACTTTTGTATTAGCTTACCTGGTGATAGAAGTAGAAGAGGGCAAAAATGTGGCTTTAACTCACCTACAGCCATACCACATTGGATAGGCCCAATCTCGTCTGATCTTGGAAGCTAAGCAGTGTTGGGCATGGTTAGTACTTGGGTGGGAGACCACATGGGAACACCAGGTGCTGTAGGTTTTTTCACATTACTGGCAAATTGTTTTTATTCTCTAGCTATTTAAATTGGAAACTTTTTCTTTTTATTGCCAGTACAGACATTTGGAAGAGGTCAAACAGACACAATAGCCATCACATAAAGACTTACCACACTGTTTAGGCCCAATTCCAACTGCTTTTGGCAGCTAAACAGTGTTGAGCCTCTTTAGTAGTTTAATTTAAGACCCCCTGCTAATATCATGTCCTGTAGGTCTTTTTACATTACCAACACATGATTTTTTTCAGTAATCCAATACAGTTAGCAAACTTTTTTATTAGCTTACCTGGTGATAGAAGTAGAAGAGGGCAAAAAAGTGCCTGTACCTCACCTACAGCCATACCACATTGGATAGGCCCAATCTCGTCAGATCTTGGAAGCTAAGCAGTGTTGGGCCTGGTTAGTACTTGGGTGGGAGACCACATGGGAACACCAGGTGCTGTAGGTTTTTTCACATTACTGGCAAATTGTTTTTATTCTCTAGCTATTTAAATTGGAAACTTTTTCTTTTTATTGCCAGTACAGACATTTGGAAGAGGTCAAACAGACACAATAGCCATCACCTAAAGACTTACCACACTGTTTAGGCCCAATTCCAACTGCTTTTGGCAGCTAAACAGTGTTGATCCTCTTTAGTAGTTTAATTTAAGACCCCCTGCTAATATCATGTCCTGTAGGTCTTTTTACATTACCAACACATGATTTTTTTCAGTAAGCCAATACAGTTAGGAAACTTTTTTATTAGCTTACCTGGTGATAGAAGTAGAAGAGGGCAAAAAAGTGCCTGTATCTCACCTACAGCCATACCACATTGGATAGGCCCAATCTCGTCTGATCTTGGAAGCTAAGCAGTGTTGGGCCTGGTTAGTACTTGGGTGGGAGACCACATGGGAACAACAGGTGCTGTAGGTTTTTTCACATTACAAGCAAATTGTTTTTATTCTCTAGCTATTTATATTGGGAACTTTTTCTTTTTATTGCCAGCACAGACATTTGGAAGAGGTCAAACAGACACAATAGCCATCACCTAAAGACTTACCACACTGTTTAGGCTCAATTCCAACTGCTTTTGGCAGCTAAACAGTGTTGAGGCTCTTTAGTAGTTTAATTTAAGACCCCCTGCTAATATCATGTCCTGTAGGTCTTTTTACATTACCAACACATGATTTTTTTTAAGTAAGCCAATACAGTTAGGAAACTTTTTTATTAGCGTACCTGGTGATAGAAGTAGAAGAGGGCAAAAAAGTGCCTGTATCTCACCTACAGCCATACCACATTGGATAGGCCCAATCTCGTCTGATCTTGGAAGCTAAGCAGTGTTGGGCCTGGTTAGTACTTGGGTGGGAGACCACCTGGGAACACCAGGTGCTGTAGGTTTTTTCACATTACTGGCAAATTGTTTTTATTCTCTAGCTATTTAAATTGGAAACTTTTTCTTTTTATTGCCAGCACAGACATTTGGAAGAGGTCAAACAGACACAATAGCCATCACCTAAAGACTTACCACACTGTTTAGGCTCAATTCCAACTGCTTTTGGCAGCTAAACAGTGTTGAGCCTCTTTTGTAGTTTAATTTAAGACCCCCTGCTAATATCATGTCCTGTAAGTCTTTTTACATTACCAACACATGATTTTTTTCAGTAAGCCAATACAGTTAGGAAACTTTTGTATTAGCTTACCTGGTGATAGAAGTAGAAGAGGGCAAAAAAGTGGCTTTAACTCACCTACAGCCATACCACATTGGATAGGCCCAATCTCGTCTGATCTTGGAAGCTAAGCAGTGTTGAGCCTGGTTAGTACTTGGGTGGGAGACCACATGGGAACACCAGGTGCTGTAGGTTTTTTCACATTACAGGCAAATTGTTTTTATTCTCTAGCTATTTAAGTAGGAAACTTTTTCTTTTTATTGCCAGCACAGACATTTGGAAGAGGTCAAACAGACACAATAGCCATCACCTAAAGACTTACCACACTGTTTAGGCCCAATTCTAACTGCTTTTGGCAGCTAAACAGTGTTGAGCCTCTTTAGTAGTTTAATTTAAGATCCCCTGCTAATATCATGTCCTGTAGGTCTTTTTACATTACCAACACATGATTTTTTCAGTAAGCCAATACAGTTAGGAAACTTTTGTATTAGCTTACCTGGTGATAGAAGTAGAAGAGGGCAAAAAAGTGCCTTTAACTCACCTACAGCCATACCACATTGGATAGGCCCAATCTCGTCTGATCTTGGAAGCTAAGCAGTGTTGGGCCTGGTTAGTACTTGGGTGGGAGACCACATGTGAACACCAGGTGCTGTAGGTTTTTTCACATTACTGGCAAATTGTTTTTATTCTCTAGCTATTTAAATAGGAAACTTTATCTTTTTATTGCCAGCACAGACATTTGGAAGAGGTCAAACAGACACAATAGCCATCACCTAAAGACTTACCAAACTGTTTAGGCCCAATTCCAACTGCTTTTGGCAGCTAAACAGTGTTGAGCCTGTTTAGTAGTTTAATTTAAGACCCCCTGCTAATATCATGTCCTGTAGGTCTTTTTACATTACCAACACATGATTTTTTTCAGTAAGCCAATACAGTTAGGAAACTTTTGTATTAGCTTACCTGGTGATAGAAGTAGAAGAGGTCAAAAAAGTGCCTGTATCTCACCTACAGCCATACCACATTGGATAGGCCCAATCTCGTCTGATCTTGGAAGCTAAGCAGTGTTGGGCCTGGTTAGTACTTGGGTGGGAGACCACATGGGAACACCAGGTGCTGTACGTTTTTTCACATTACTGGCCAATTGTTTTTATTCTCTAGCTATTTAAATTGGAAACTTTTTCTTTTTATTGCCAGTACAGACATTTGGAAGAGGTCAAACAGACACAATAGCCATCACCTAAAGACTTACCACACTGTTTAGGCCCAATTCCAACTGCTTTTGGCAGCTAAACAGTGTTGAGCCTGTTTAGTAGTTTAATTTAAGACCCCCTGCTAATATCATGTCCTGTAGGTCTTTTTACATTACCAACACATGATTTTTTTCAGTAAGCCAATACAGTTAGGAAACTTTTTTATTAGCTTACCTGGTGATAGAAGTAGAAGAGGGCAAAAAAGTGCCTGTATCTCACCTACAGCCATACCACATTGGATAGGCCCAATCTCGTCTGATCTTGGAAGCTAAGCAGTGTTGGGCCTGGTTAGTACTTGGGTGGGAGACCACATGGGAACACCAGTTGCTGTAGGTTTTTTCACATTACAGGCAAATTGTTTTTATTCTCTAGCTATTTAAATTGGAAACTTTTTCTTTTTATTGCCAGTACAGACATTTGGAAGAGGTCAAACAGACACAATAGCCATCACCTAAAGACTTACCACACTGTTTAGGCCCAATTCCAACTGCTTTTGGCAGCTAAACAGTGTTGAGCCTGTTTAGTAGTTTAATTTAAGACCCCCTGCTAATATCATGTCCTGTAGGTCTTTTTACATTACCAACACATGATTTTTTTCAGTAAGCCAATACAGTTAGGAAACTTTTGTATTAGCTTACCTGGTGATAGAAGTAGAAGAGGGCAAAAAAGTGCCTGTATCTCACCTACAGCCATACCACATTGGATAGGCCGAATCTCGTCTGATCTTGGAAGCTAAGCAGTGTTGGGCCTGGTTAGTACTTCGGTGGGAGACCACCTGGGAACACCAAGTGCTGTAGGTTTTTTCACATTACTGGCAAATTGTTTTTATTCTCTAGCTATTTAAATTGGAAATTTTTTCTTTTTATTGCCAGCACAGACATTTGGAAGAGGTCAAACAGACACAATAGCCATCACCTAAAGACTTACCACACTGTTTAGGCCCAATTCCAACTGCTTTTGGCAGCTAAACAGTGTTGGGCCTCTTTAGTAGTTTAATTTAAGACTCCCTGCTAATATCATGTCCTGTAGGTCTTTTTACATTACCAACACATGATTTTTTTCAGTAAGCCAATACAGTTAGGAAACTTTTTTATTAGCTTACCTGGTGATAGAAGTAGAAGAGGGCAAAAAAGTGCTTGTATCTCACATACAGCCATACCACATTGGATAGGCCCAATCTCGTCTGATCTTGGAAGCTAAGCAGTGTTGGGCCTGGTTAGTACTTGGGTGGGAGACCACATGGGAACACCAGGTGCTGTAGGTTTTTTCACATTACAGTCAAATTGTTTTTATTCTCTAGCTATTTAAATTGGAAACTTTTTCTTTTTATTGCCAGTACAGACATTTGGAAGAGGTCAAACAGACACAATAGCCATCACCTAAAGACTTGCCACACTGTTTAGGCCCAATTCCAACTGCTTTTGGCAGCTAAACAGTGTTGAGCCTGTTTAGTAGTTTAATTTAAGACCCCCTGCTAATATCATGTCCTGTAGGTCTTTTTACTTTACCAACACATGATTTTTTTCAGTAAGCCAATACAGTTAGGAAACTTTTGTATTAGCTTACCTGGTGATAGAAGTAGAAGAGGGCAAAAAAAGTGCCTGTATCTCACCTACAGCCATACCACATTGGATAGGCCCAATCTTGTCTGATCTTGGAAGCTAAGCAGTGCTGGGCCTGGTTAGTACTTGGGTGGGAGACCACCTGGGAACACCAGGTGCTGTAGGTTTTTTCACATTACTGGCAAATTGTTTTTATTCTCTAGCTATATATATATATGAAACTTTTTCTTTTTATTGCCAGCACAGACATTTGGAAGAGGTCAAACAGACACACTAGCCATCACCTAAAGACTTACCACACTGTTTCGGCTCAATTCCAACTGCTTTTGGCAGCTAAACAGTGTTGAGCCTCTTTTGTAGTTTAATTTAAGACCCCCTTCTAATATCATGTCCTGTAGGTCTTTTTACATTACCAACACATGATTTTTTTCAGTAAGCCAATACAGTTAGGAAACTTTTGTATTAGCTTACCTGGTGATAGAAGTAGAAGAGGGCAAAAAAAGTGCCTGTATCTCAACTACAGCCATACCATATTGGATAGGCCCAATCTCGTCTGATCTTGGAAGCTAAGCAGTGTTGGGCCTGGTTAGTACTTGGGTGGGAGACCACATGGGAACACCAGGTGCTGTAGGTTTTTTCACATTACTGGCAAATTGTTTTTATTCTCTAGCTATTTAAATTGGAAACTTTTTCTTTTTATTGCCAGTACAGACATTAGGAAGAGGTCAAACAGACATAATAGCCATCACCTAAAGACTTATCACACTGTTTAGGCCCAATTCCAACTGCTTTTGGCAGCTAAACAGTGTTGAGCCTCTTTTGTAGTTTAATTTAAGACCCCCTGCTAATATCATGTCCTGTAGGTCTTTTTACATTACCAACACATGATTTTTTTCAGTAAGCCAATACAGTTAGGAAACTTTTTTATTAGCTTACCTTGTGATAGAAGTAGAAGAGGCAAAAAAGTGCCTGTATCTCACCTACAGTCATACCACATTGGATAGGCCCAATCTCGTCTGATCTTGGAAGCTAAGCAGTGTTGGGCCTGGTTACTACTTGGGTGGGAGACCACATGGGAACACCAGGTGCTGTAGGTTTTTTCACATTACTGGCAAATTGTTTTTATTCTCTAGCTATTTAAATTTGAAACTTTTTCTTTTTATTGCCAGTACAGACATTTGGAAGAGGTCAAACAGACACAATAGCCATCACCTAAAGACTTACCACACTGTTTAGGCCCAATTCCAACTGCTTTTGGCAGCTAAACAGTGTTGAGCCTCTTTAGTAGTTTAATTTAAGACCCCCTGCTAATATCATGTCCTGTAGGTCTTTTTACATTACCAACACATGATTTTTTTCAGTAAGCCAATACAGTTAGGAAACTTTTTTATTAGCTTACCTGGTGATAGAAGTAGAAGAGGGCAAAAAAGTGCCTGTATCTCACCTACAGCCATACCACATTGGATAGGCCCAATCTCGTCTGATCTTGGAAGCTAAGCAGTGTTGGGCCTGGTTAGTACTTGGGTGGGAGACCACATGGGAACACCAGGTGCTGTAGGTTTTTTCACATTACAGGCAAATTGTTTTTATTCTCTAGCTATTTAAATTGGAAACTTTTTCTTTTTATTGCCAGTACAGACATTTGGAAGAGGTCAAACAGACACAATAGCCATCACCTAAAGACTTACCACACTGTTTAGGCCCAATTCCAACTGCTTTTGGCAGCTAAACAGTGTTGAGCCTCTTTAGTAGTTTAATTTAAGACCCCCTGCTAATATCATGTCCTGTAGGTCTTTTTACATTACCAACACATGATTTTTTTCAGTAAGCCAATACAGTTAGGAAACTTTTTTATTAGCTTACCTGGTGATAGAAGTAGAAGAGGGCAAAAAAGTGCCTGTATTAAACCTACAGCCATACCACATTGGATAGGCCCAATCTCATCTGTTCTTGGAAGCTAAGCAGTGTTGGGCCTGGTTAGTAATTGGGTGGGAGACCACATGGGTACACCAGGTGCTGTAGGTTTTTTCACATTACAGGCAAATTGTTTTTATTCTCTAGCTATTTATATTGGAAACTTTTTCTTTTTATTGCCAGCACAGACATTTGGAAGAGGTCAAACAGACACAATAGCCATCACCTAAAGACTTACCACACTGTTTAGGCTCAATTCCAACTGATTTTGGCAGCTAAACAGTGTTGAGCCTTTTTTGTAGTTTAATTTAAGACCCCCTGCTAATATCATGTCCTGTAGGTCTTTTTACATTACCAACACATGATTTTTTTCAGTAAGCCAATACAGTTAGGAAACTTTTGTATTAGCTTACCTGGTGATAGAAGTAGAAGAGGGCAAAAAAGTGGCTTTAACTCACCTACAGCCATACCACATTGGATAGGCCCAATCTCGTCTGGTCTTGGAAGCTAAGCAGTGTTGGGCCTGGTTAGTACTTGGGTGGGAGACCACATGGGAACACCAGGTGCTGTAGGTTTTTTCACATTACTGGCAAATTGTTTTTATTCTCTAGCTATTTAAATTGGAAACTTTTCCTTTTTATTGCCAGTACAGACATTTGGAAGAGGTCAAACAGACACAATAGCCATCACATAAAGGCTTACCACACTGTTAAGGCCCAATTCCAACTGCTTTTGGCAGCTAAACAGTGTTGAGCCTCTTTAGTAGTTTAATTTAAGACCCCCTGCTAATATCATGTCCTGTAGGTCTTTTTACATTACCAACACATGATTTTTTTCAGTAATCCAATACAGTTAGCAAACTTTTTTATTAGCTTACCTGGTGATAGAAGTAGAAGAGGGCAAAAAAGTGCCTGTATTTCACCTACAGCCATACCACATTGGATAGGCCCAATCTCGTCTGTTCTTGGAAGCTAAGCAGTGTTGGGCCTGGTTAGTAATTGGGTGGGAGACCACATGGGAACACCAGGTGCTGTAGGTTTTTTCACATTACAGGCAAATTGTTTTTATTCTCTAGCTATTTATATTGGAAACTTTTTCTTTTTATTGCCAGCACAGACATTTGGAAGAGGTCAAACAGACACAATAGCCATCACCTAAAGACTTACCACACTGTTTAGGCTCAATTCCAACTGCTTTTGGCAGCTAAACAGTGTTGAGCCTCTTTTGTAGTTTAATTTAAGACCCCCTGCTAATATCATGTCCTGTAGGTCTTTTTACATTACCAACACATGATTTTTTTCAGTAAGCCAATACAGTTAGGAAACTTTTGTATTAGCTTACCTGGTGATAGAAGTAGAAGAGGGCAAAAAAGTGCCTGTATCTCAACTACAGCCATACCACATTGGATAGGCCCAATCTCGTCTGATCTTGGAAGCTAAGCAATGTTGGGCCTGGTTAGTACTTGGGTGGGAGACCACATGGGAGCACCAGATGCTGTAGGTTTTTTCACATTACAGGCAAATTGTTTTTATTCTCTAGCTATTTAAATTGGAAACTTTTTATTTTTATTGCCAGTACAGACATTTGGAAGAGGTCAAACAGACACAATAGCCGTCACCTAAAGACTTACCACACTGTTTAGGCCCAATTCCAACTGCTTTTGGCAGCTAAACAGTGTTGGGCCTCTTTAGTAGTTTAATTTAAGACTCGCTGCTAATATCATGTCCTGTAGGTCTTTTTACATTACCAACACATGATTTTTTTCAGTAAGCCAATACAGTTAGGAAACTTTTTTATTAGCTTACCTGGTGATAGAAGTAGAAGAGGGCAAAAAAGTGCCTGTATCTCACCTACAGCCATACCACATTGGATAGGCCCAATCTCGTCTGATCTTGGAAGCTAAGCAGTGTTGGGCCTGATTAGTACTTGGGTGGGAGACCACATGGGAGCACCAGGTGCTGTAGGTTTTTTCACATTACAGGCAAATTGTTTTTATTCTCTATCTATTTAAATTGGAAACTTTTTCTTTTTATTGCCAGTACAGACATTTGGAAGAGGTCAAACAGACACAATAGCCATCACCTAAAGACTTACCACACTGTTTAGGCCCAATTCCAACTGCTTTTGGCAGCTAAACAGTGTTGAGCCTGTTTAGTAGTTTAATTTAAGACCCCCTGCTAATATCATGTCCTGTAGGTTTTTTTTACATTACCAACACATGATTTTTTTTAAGTAAGCCAATACAGTTAGGAAACTTTTTTATTAGCTTACCTGGTGATAGAAGTAGCAGAGGGCAAAAAAGTGCCTGTATCTCACCTACAGCCATACCACATTGGATAGGCCCAATCTCGTCTGATCTTGGAAGCTAAGCAGTGTTGGGCCTGGTTAGTACTTGGGTGGGAGACCACATGGGAACACCAGGTGCTGTAGGTTTTTTCACATTACAGGCAAATTGTTTTTATTCTCTAGCTATTTAAATTGGAAACTTTTTCTTTTTATTGCCAGTACAGACATTTGGAAGAGGTCAAACAGACACAATAGCCATCACCTAAAGACTTACCACACTGTTTAGGCCCAATTCCAACTGCTTTTGGCAGCTAAACAGTGTTGAGCCTCTTTAGTAGTTTAATTTAAGACCCCCTGCTAATATCATGTCCTGTAGGTCTTTTTACATTACCAACACATGATTTTTTTCAGTAAGCCAATACAGTTAGGAAACTTTTTTATTAGCTTACCTGGTGATAGAAGTAGAAGAGGGCAAAAAATTGCCCATATTTCACCTACAGCCATACCACATTGGATAGGCCCAATCACGTCTGTTCTTGGAAGCTAAGCAGTGTTGGGCCTGGTTAGTACTTGGGTGGGAGACCACATGGGAACAACAGGTGCTGTAGGTTTTTTCACATTACAAGCAAATTGTTTTTATTCTCTAGCTATTTATATTGGGAACTTTTTCTTTTTATTGCCAGCACAGACATTTGGAAGAGGTCAAACAGACACAATAGCCATCACCTAAAGACTTACCACACTGTTTAGGCTCAATTCCAACTGCTTTTGGCAGCTAAACAGTGTTGAGGCTCTTTAGTAGTTTAATTTAAGACCCCCTGCTAATATCATGTCCTGTAGGTCTTTTTACATTACCAACACATGATTTTTTTTAAGTAAGCCAATACAGTTAGGAAACTTTTTTATTAGCGTACCTGGTGATAGAAGTAGAAGAGGGCAAAAAAGTGCCTGTATCTCACCTACAGCCATACCACATTGGATAGGCCCAATCTCGTCTGATCTTGGAAGCTAAGCAGTGTTGGGCCTGGTTAGTACTTGGGTGGGAGACCACCTGGGAACACCAGGTGCTGTAGGTTTTTTCACATTACTGGCAAATTGTTTTTATTCTCTAGCTATTTAAATTGGAAACTTTTTCTTTTTATTGCCAGCACAGACATTTGGAAGAGGTCAAACAGACACAATAGCCATCACCTAAAGACTTACCACACTGTTTAGGCTCAATTCCAACTGCTTTTGGCAGCTAAACAGTGTTGAGCCTCTTTTGTAGTTTAATTTAAGACCCCCTGCTAATATCATGTCCTGTAGGTCTTTTTACATTACCAACACATGATTTTTTTCAGTAAGCCAATACAGTTAGGAAACTTTTGTATTAGCTTACCTGGTGATAGAAGTAGAAGAGGGCAAAAAAGTGGCTTTAACTCACCTACAGCCATACCACATTGGATAGGCCCAATCTCGTCTGATCTTGGAAGCTAAGCAGTGTTGAGCCTGGTTAGTACTTGGGTGGGAGACCACATGGGAACACCAGGTGCTGTAGGTTTTTTCACATTACAGGCAAATTGTTTTTATTCTCTAGCTATTTAAGTAGGAAACTTTTTCTTTTTATTGCCAGCACAGACATTTGGAAGAGGTCAAACAGACACAATAGCCATCACCTAAAGACTTACCACACTGTTTAGGCCCAATTCTAACTGCTTTTGGCAGCTAAACAGTGTTGAGCCTCTTTAGTAGTTTAATTTAAGATCCCCTGCTAATATCATGTCCTGTAGGTCTTTTTACATTACCAACACATGATTTTTTCAGTAAGCCAATACAGTTAGGAAACTTTTGTATTAGCTTACCTGGTGATAGAAGTAGAAGAGGGCAAAAAAGTGCCTTTAACTCACCTACAGCCATACCACATTGGATAGGCCCAATCTCGTCTGATCTTGGAAGCTAAGCAGTGTTGGGCCTGGTTAGTACTTGGGTGGGAGACCACATGTGAACACCAGGTGCTGTAGGTTTTTTCACATTACTGGCAAATTGTTTTTATTCTCTAGCTATTTAAATAGGAAACTTTATCTTTTTATTGCCAGCACAGACATTTGGAAGAGGTCAAACAGACACAATAGCCATCACCTAAAGACTTACCAAACTGTTTAGGCCCAATTCCAACTGCTTTTGGCAGCTAAACAGTGTTGAGCCTGTTTAGTAGTTTAATTTAAGACCCCCTGCTAATATCATGTCCTGTAGGTCTTTTTACATTACCAACACATGATTTTTTTCAGTAAGCCAATACAGTTAGGAAACTTTTGTATTAGCTTACCTGGTGATAGAAGTAGAAGAGGTCAAAAAAGTGCCTGTATCTCACCTACAGCCATACCACATTGGATAGGCCCAATCTCGTCTGATCTTGGAAGCTAAGCAGTGTTGGGCCTGGTTAGTACTTGGGTGGGAGACCACATGGGAACACCAGGTGCTGTACGTTTTTTCACATTACTGGCCAATTGTTTTTATTCTCTAGCTATTTAAATTGGAAACTTTTTCTTTTTATTGCCAGTACAGACATTTGGAAGAGGTCAAACAGACACAATAGCCATCACCTAAAGACTTACCACACTGTTTAGGCCCAATTCCAACTGCTTTTGGCAGCTAAACAGTGTTGAGCCTGTTTAGTAGTTTAATTTAAGACCCCCTGCTAATATCATGTCCTGTAGGTCTTTTTACATTACCAACACATGATTTTTTTCAGTAAGCCAATACAGTTAGGAAACTTTTTTATTAGCTTACCTGGTGATAGAAGTAGAAGAGGGCAAAAAAGTGCCTGTATCTCACCTACAGCCATACCACATTGGATAGGCCCAATCTCGTCTGATCTTGGAAGCTAAGCAGTGTTGGGCCTGGTTAGTACTTGGGTGGGAGACCACATGGGAACACCAGTTGCTGTAGGTTTTTTCACATTACAGGCAAATTGTTTTTATTCTCTAGCTATTTAAATTGGAAACTTTTTCTTTTTATTGCCAGTACAGACATTTGGAAGAGGTCAAACAGACACAATAGCCATCACCTAAAGACTTACCACACTGTTTAGGCCCAATTCCAACTGCTTTTGGCAGCTAAACAGTGTTGAGCCTGTTTAGTAGTTTAATTTAAGACCCCCTGCTAATATCATGTCCTGTAGGTCTTTTTACATTACCAACACATGATTTTTTTCAGTAAGCCAATACAGTTAGGAAACTTTTGTATTAGCTTACCTGGTGATAGAAGTAGAAGAGGGCAAAAAAGTGCCTGTATCTCACCTACAGCCATACCACATTGGATAGGCCGAATCTCGTCTGATCTTGGAAGCTAAGCAGTGTTGGGCCTGGTTAGTACTTCGGTGGGAGACCACCTGGGAACACCAAGTGCTGTAGGTTTTTTCACATTACTGGCAAATTGTTTTTATTCTCTAGCTATTTAAATTGGAAATTTTTTCTTTTTATTGCCAGCACAGACATTTGGAAGAGGTCAAACAGACACAATAGCCATCACCTAAAGACTTACCACACTGTTTAGGCCCAATTCCAACTGCTTTTGGCAGCTAAACAGTGTTGGGCCTCTTTAGTAGTTTAATTTAAGACTCCCTGCTAATATCATGTCCTGTAGGTCTTTTTACATTACCAACACATGATTTTTTTCAGTAAGCCAATACAGTTAGGAAACTTTTTTATTAGCTTACCTGGTGATAGAAGTAGAAGAGGGCAAAAAAGTGCTTGTTTCTCACATACAGCCATACCACATTGGATAGGCCCAATCTCGTCTGATCTTGGAAGCTAAGCAGTGTTGGGCCTGGTTAGTACTTGGGTGGGAGACCACATGGGAACACCAGGTGCTGTAGGTTTTTTCACATTACAGTCAAATTGTTTTTATTCTCTAGCTATTTAAATTGGAAACTTTTTCTTTTTATTGCCAGTACAGACATTTGGAAGAGGTCAAACAGACACAATAGCCATCACCTAAAGACTTGCCACACTGTTTAGGCCCAATTCCAACTGCTTTTGGCAGCTAAACAGTGTTGAGCCTGTTTAGTAGTTTAATTTAAGACCCCCTGCTAATATCATGTCCTGTAGGTCTTTTTACTTTACCAACACATGATTTTTTTCAGTAAGCCAATACAGTTAGGAAACTTTTGTATTAGCTTACCTGGTGATAGAAGTAGAAGAGGGCAAAAAAAGTGCCTGTATCTCACCTACAGCCATACCACATTGGATAGGCCCAATCTTGTCTGATCTTGGAAGCTAAGCAGTGCTGGGCCTGGTTAGTACTTGGGTGGGAGACCACCTGGGAACACCAGGTGCTGTAGGTTTTTTCACATTACTGGCAAATTGTTTTTATTCTCTAGCTATATATATATATGAAACTTTTTCTTTTTATTGCCAGCACAGACATTTGGAAGAGGTCAAACAGACACACTAGCCATCACCTAAAGACTTACCACACTGTTTCGGCTCAATTCCAACTGCTTTTGGCAGCTAAACAGTGTTGAGCCTCTTTTGTAGTTTAATTTAAGACCCCCTTCTAATATCATGTCCTGTAGGTCTTTTTACATTACCAACACATGATTTTTTTCAGTAAGCCAATACAGTTAGGAAACTTTTGTATTAGCTTACCTGGTGATAGAAGTAGAAGAGGGCAAAAAAAGTGCCTGTATCTCAACTACAGCCATACCATATTGGATAGGCCCAATCTCGTCTGATCTTGGAAGCTAAGCAGTGTTGGGCCTGGTTAGTACTTGGGTGGGAGACCACATGGGAACACCAGGTGCTGTAGGTTTTTTCACATTACTGGCAAATTGTTTTTATTCTCTAGCTATTTAAATTGGAAACTTTTTCTTTTTATTGCCAGTACAGACATTAGGAAGAGGTCAAACAGACATAATAGCCATCACCTAAAGACTTATCACACTGTTTAGGCCCAATTCCAACTGCTTTTGGCAGCTAAACAGTGTTGAGCCTCTTTTGTAGTTTAATTTAAGACCCCCTGCTAATATCATGTCCTGTAGGTCTTTTTACATTACCAACACATGATTTTTTTCAGTAAGCCAATACAGTTAGGAAACTTTTTTATTAGCTTACCTTGTGATAGAAGTAGAAGAGGCAAAAAAGTGCCTGTATCTCACCTACAGTCATACCACATTGGATAGGCCCAATCTCGTCTGATCTTGGAAGCTAAGCAGTGTTGGGCCTGGTTACTACTTGGGTGGGAGACCACATGGGAACACCAGGTGCTGTAGGTTTTTTCACATTACTGGCAAATTGTTTTTATTCTCTAGCTATTTAAATTTGAAACTTTTTCTTTTTATTGCCAGTACAGACATTTGGAAGAGGTCAAACAGACACAATAGCCATCACCTAAAGACTTACCACACTGTTTAGGCCCAATTCCAACTGCTTTTGGCAGCTAAACAGTGTTGAGCCTCTTTAGTAGTTTAATTTAAGACCCCCTGCTAATATCATGTCCTATAGGTCTTTTTACATTACCAACACATGATTTTTTTCAGTAAGCCAATACAGTTAGGAAACTTTTTTATTAGCTTACCTGGTGATAGAAGTAGAAGAGGGCAAAAAAGTGCCTGTATCTCACCTACAGCCATACCACATTGGATAGGCCCAATCTCGTCTGATCTTGGAAGCTAAGCAGTGTTGGGCCTGGTTAGTACTTGGGTGGGAGACCACATGGGAACACCAGGTGCTGTAGGTTTTTTCACATTACAGGCAAATTGTTTTTATTCTCTAGCTATTTAAATTGGAAACTTTTTCTTTTTATTGCCAGTACAGACATTTGGAAGAGGTCAAACAGACACAATAGCCATCACCTAAAGACTTACCACACTGTTTAGGCCCAATTCCAACTGCTTTTGGCAGCTAAACAGTGTTGAGCCTCTTTAGTAGTTTAATTTAAGACCCCCTGCTAATATCATGTCCTGTAGGTCTTTTTACATTACCAACACATGATTTTTTTCAGTAAGCCAATACAGTTAGGAAACTTTTTTATTAGCTTACCTGGTGATAGAAGTAGAAGAGGGCAAAAAAGTGCCTGTATTAAACCTACAGCCATACCACATTGGATAGGCCCAATCTCATCTGTTCTTGGAAGCTAAGCAGTGTTGGGCCTGGTTAGTAATTGGGTGGGAGACCACATGGGTACACCAGGTGCTGTAGGTTTTTTCACATTACAGGCAAATTGTTTTTATTCTCTAGCTATTTATATTGGAAACTTTTTCTTTTTATTGCCAGCACAGACATTTGGAAGAGGTCAAACAGACACAATAGCCATCACCTAAAGACTTACCACACTGTTTAGGCTCAATTCCAACTGATTTTGGCAGCTAAACAGTGTTGAGCCTTTTTTGTAGTTTAATTTAAGACCCCCTGCTAATATCATGTCCTGTAGGTCTTTTTACATTACCAACACATGATTTTTTTCAGTAAGCCAATACAGTTAGGAAACTTTTGTATTAGCTTACCTGGTGATAGAAGTAGAAGAGGGCAAAAAAGTGGCTTTAACTCACCTACAGCCATACCACATTGGATAGGCCCAATCTCGTCTGGTCTTGGAAGCTAAGCAGTGTTGGGCCTGGTTAGTACTTGGGTGGGAGACCACATGGGAACACCAGGTGCTGTAGGTTTTTTCACATTACTGGCAAATTGTTTTTATTCTCTAGCTATTTAAATTGGAAACTTTTCCTTTTTATTGCCAGTACAGACATTTGGAAGAGGTCAAACAGACACAATAGCCATCACATAAAGGCTTACCACACTGTTAAGGCCCAATTCCAACTGCTTTTGGCAGCTAAACAGTGTTGAGCCTCTTTAGTAGTTTAATTTAAGACCCCCTGCTAATATCATGTCCTGTAGGTCTTTTTACATTACCAACACATGATTTTTTTCAGTAATCCAATACAGTTAGCAAACTTTTTTATTAGCTTACCTGGTGATAGAAGTAGAAGAGGGCAAAAAAGTGCCTGTATTTCACCTACAGCCATACCACATTGGATAGGCCCAATCTCGTCTGTTCTTGGAAGCTAAGCAGTGTTGGGCCTGGTTAGTAATTGGGTGGGAGACCACATGGGAACACCAGGTGCTGTAGGTTTTTTCACATTACAGGCAAATTGTTTTTATTCTCTAGCTATTTATATTGGAAACTTTTTCTTTTTATTGCCAGCACAGACATTTGGAAGAGGTCAAACAGACACAATAGCCATCACCTAAAGACTTACCACACTGTTTAGGCTCAATTCCAACTGCTTTTGGCAGCTAAACAGTGTTGAGCCTCTTTTGTAGTTTAATTTAAGACCCCCTGCTAATATCATGTCCTGTAGGTCTTTTTACATTACCAACACATGATTTTTTTCAGTAAGCCAATACAGTTAGGAAACTTTTGTATTAGCTTACCTGGTGATAGAAGTAGAAGAGGGCAAAAAAGTGCCTGTATCTCAACTACAGCCATACCACATTGGATAGGCCCAATCTCGTCTGATCTTGGAAGCTAAGCAATGTTGGGCCTGGTTAGTACTTGGGTGGGAGACCACATGGGAGCACCAGATGCTGTAGGTTTTTTCACATTACAGGCAAATTGTTTTTATTCTCTAGCTATTTAAATTGGAAACTTTTTATTTTTATTGCCAGTACAGACATTTGGAAGAGGTCAAACAGACACAATAGCCGTCACCTAAAGACTTACCACACTGTTTAGGCCCAATTCCAACTGCTTTTGGCAGCTAAACAGTGTTGGGCCTCTTTAGTAGTTTAATTTAAGACTCGCTGCTAATATCATGTCCTGTAGGTCTTTTTACATTACCAACACATGATTTTTTTCAGTAAGCCAATACAGTTAGGAAACTTTTTTATTAGCTTACCTGGTGATAGAAGTAGAAGAGGGCAAAAAAGTGCCTGTATCTCACCTACAGCCATACCACATTGGATAGGCCCAATCTCGTCTGATCTTGGAAGCTAAGCAGTGTTGGGCCTGATTAGTACTTGGGTGGGAGACCACATGGGAGCACCAGGTGCTGTAGGTTTTTTCACATTACAGGCAAATTGTTTTTATTCTCTATCTATTTAAATTGGAAACTTTTTCTTTTTATTGCCAGTACAGACATTTGGAAGAGGTCAAACAGACACAATAGCCATCACCTAAAGACTTACCACACTGTTTAGGCCCAATTCCAACTGCTTTTGGCAGCTAAACAGTGTTGAGCCTGTTTAGTAGTTTAATTTAAGACCCCCTGCTAATATCATGTCCTGTAGGTCTTTTTACATTACCAACACATGATTTTTTTTAAGTAAGCCAATACAGTTAGGAAACTTTTTTATTAGCTTACCTGGTGATAGAAGTAGCAGAGGGCAAAAAAGTGCCTGTATCTCACCTACAGCCATACCACATTGGATAGGCCCAATCTCGTCTGATCTTGGAAGCTAAGCAGTGTTGGGCCTGGTTAGTACTTGGGTGGGAGTCCACCTGGGAACACCAGGTGCTGTAGGTTTTTTCACATTACTGTCAAATTGTTTTTATTCTCTAGCTATTTAAATTGGAAACTTTTTCTTTTTATTGCCAGCACAGACATTTTGAAGAGGTCAAACAGACACAATAGCCATCACCTAAAGACTTACCACACTGTTTAGGCTCAATTCCAACTGCTTTTGGCAGCTAAACAGTGTTGAGCCTCTTTTGTAGTTTAATTTAAGACCCCCTTCTAAGTTAGGAAACTTTTTTATTAGCTTACCTGGTGATAGAAGTAGAAGAGGGCAAAAAAGTGCCTGTATTTCACCTACAGCCATACCACATTGGATAGGCCCAATCTCGTCTGTTCTTGGAAGCTAAGCAGTGTTGGGCCTGGTTAGTAATTGGGTGGGAGACCACATGGGAGCACCAGGTGCTGTAGGTTTTTTCACATTACAGGCAAATTGTTTTTATTCTCTATCTATTTAAATTGGAAACTTTTTCTTTTTATTGCCAGTACAGACATTTGGAAGAGGTCAAACAGACATAATAGCCATCACCTAAAGACTTACCACACTGTTTAGGCCCAATTCCAACTGCTTTTGGCAGCTAAACAGTGTTGAGCCTCTTTTGTAGTTTAATTTAAGACCCCCTGCTAATATCATGTCCTGTAGGTCTTTTTACATTACCAACACATGATTTTTTTCAGTAAGCCAATACAGTTAGGAAACTTTTTTATTAGCTTACCTTGTGATAGAAGTAGAAGAGGGCAAAAAAGTGCCTGTATCTCACCTACAGTCATACCACATTGGATAGGCCCAATCTCGTCTGATCTTGGAAGCTAAGCAGTGTTGGGCCTGGTTAGTACTTGGGTGGGAGACCACATGGGAACACCAGGTGCTGTAGGTTTTTTCACATTACTGGCAAATTGTTTTTATTCTCTAGCTATTTAAATTTGAAACTTTTTCTTTTTATTGCCAGTACAGACATTTGGAAGAGGTCAAACAGACACAATAGCCATCACCTAAAGACTTACCACACTGTTTAGGCCCAATTCCAACTGCTTTTGGCAGCTAAACAGTGTTGAGCCTCTTTAGTAGTTTAATTTAAGACCCCCTGCTAATATCATGTCCTGTAGGTCTTTTTACATTACCAACACATGATTTTTTTCAGTAAGCCAATACAGTTAGGAAACTTTTTTATTAGCTTACCTGGTGATAGAAGTAGAAGAGGGCAAAAAAGTGCTTGTATCTCACCTACAGCCATACCACATTGGATAGGCCCAATCTCGTCTGATCTTGGAAGCTAAGCAGTGTTGGGCCTGATTAGTACTTGGGTGGGAGACCACATGGGAACACCAGGTGCTGTAGGTTTTTTCACATTACAGGCAAATTGTTTTTATTCTCTAGCTATTTAAATTGGAAACTTTTTCTTTTTATTGCCAGTACAGACATTTGGAAGAGGTCAAACAGACACAATAGCCATCACCTAAAGACTTACCACACTGTTTAGGCCCAATTCCAACTGCTTTTGGCAGCTAAACAGTGTTGAGCCTCTTTAGTAGTTTAATTTAAGACCCCCTGCTAATATCATGTCCTGTAGGTCTTTTTACATTACCAACACATGATTTTTTTCAGTAAGCCAATACAGTTAGGAAACTTTTTTATTAGCTTACCTGGTGATAGAAGTAGAAGAGGGCAAAAAAGTGCCTTTATTACACCTACAGCCATACCACATTGGATAGGCCCAATCTCGTCTGTTCTTGGAAGCTAAGCAGTGTTGGGCCTGGTTAGTAATTGGGTGGGACACCACATGGGAACACCAGGTGCTGTAGGTTTTTTCACATTACAGGCAAATTGTTTTTATTCTCTAGCTATTTATATTGGAAACTTTTTCTTTTTATTGCCAGCACAGACATTTGGAAGAGGTCAAACAGACACAATAGCCATCACCTAAAGACTTACCACACTGTTTAGGCTCAATTCCAACTGCTTTTGGCAGCTAAACAGTGTTGAGCCTCTTTTGTAGTTTAATTTAAGACCCCCTGCTAATATCATGTCCTGTAGGTCTTTTTACATTACCAACACATGATTTTTTTCAGTAAGCCAATACAGTTAGGAAACTTTTGTATTAGCTTACCTGGTGATAGAAGTAGAAGAGGGCAAAAATGTGGCTTTAACTCACCTACAGCCATACCACATTGGATAGGCCCAATCTCGTCTGATCTTGGAAGCTAAGCAGTGTTGGGCATGGTTAGTACTTGGGTGGGAGACCACATGGGAACACCAGGTGCTGTAGGTTTTTTCACATTACTGGCAAATTGTTTTTATTCTCTAGCTATTTAAATTGGAAACTTTTTGTTTTTATTGCCAGTACAGACATTTGGAAGAGGTCAAACAGACACAATAGCCATCACATAAAGACATACCACACTGTTTAGGCCCAATTCCAACTGCTTTTGGCAGCTAAACAGTGTTGAGCCTCTTTAGTAGTTTAATTTAAGACCCCCTGCAAATATCATGTCCTGTAGGTCTTTTTACATTACCAACACATGATTTTTTTCAGTAATCCAATACAGTTAGCAAACTTTTTTATTAGCTTACCTGGTGATAGAAGTAGAAGAGGGCAAAAAAGTGCCTGTATTTCACCTACAGCCATACCACATTGGATAGGCCCAATCTCGTCTGATCTTGGAAGCTAAGCAGTGTTGGGCCTGGTTAGTACTTGGGTGGGAGACCACATGGGAACACCAGGTGCTGTAGGTTTTTTCACATTACTGGCAAATTGTTTTTATTCTCTAGCTATTTAAATATGAAACTTTTTCTTTTTATTGCCAGCACAGACATTTGGAAGAGGTCAAACAGACACAATAGCCATCACCTAAAGACTTACCACACTGTTTAGGCTCAATTCCAACTGCTTTTGGCAGCTAAACAGTGTTGAGCCTCTTTAGTAGTTTAATTTAAGACCCCCTGCTAATATCATGTCCTGTAGGTCTTTTTACATTACCAACACATGATTTTTTTCAGTAAGCCAATACAGTTAGGAAACTTTTGTATTAGCTTACATGGTGATAGAAGTAGAAGAGGGCAAAAATGTGCCTTTGACTCACCTACAGCCATACCACATTGGATAGGCCCAATCTCGTCTGATCTTGGAAGCTAAGCAGTGTTGGGCCTGGTTAGTACTTGGGTGGGAGACCACATGGGAACACCAGGTGCTGTAGGTTTTTTCACATTACTGGCAAATTGTTTTTATTCTCTAGCTATTTAAATAGGAAATTTTATCTTTTTATTGCCAGCACAGACATTTGGAAGAGGTCAAACAGACACAATAGCCATCACCTAAAGACATACCAAACTGTTTAGGCCCAATTCCAACTGCTTTTGGCAGCTAAACAGTGTTGAGCCTCTTTAGTAGTTTAATTTAAGACACCCTGCTAATATCATGTCCTGTAGGTCTTTTTACATTACCAACACATGATTTTTTTCAGTAAGCCAATACAGTTAGGAAACTTTTTTATTAGCTTACCTGGTGATAGAAGTAGAAGAGGGCAAAAAAGTGCCTGTATCTCAACTACAGCCATACCACATTGGATAGGCCCAATCTCGTCTGATCTTGGAAGCTAAGCAGTGTTGGGCCTGGTTAGTACTTGGGTGGGAGACCACATGGGAACACCAGATGCTGTAGGTTTTTTCACATTACAGGCAAATTGTTTTTATTCTCTAGCTATTTAAATTGGAAACTTTTTATTTTTATTGCCAGTACAGACATTTGGAAGAGGTCAAACAGACACAATAGCCATTACCTAAAGACTTACCACACTGTTTAGGCCCAATTCCAACTGCTTTTGGCAGCTAAACAGTGTTGGGCCTCTTTAGTAGTTTAATTTAAGACTCCCTGCTAATATCATGTCCTGTAGGTCTTTTTACATTACCAACACATGATTTTTTTCAGTAAGCCAATACAGTTAGGAAACTTTTTTATTAGCTTACCTGGTGATAGAAGTAGAAGAGGGCAAAAAAGTGCCTGTGTCTCACCTACAGCCATACCACATTGGATAGGCCCAATCTCGTCTGATCTTGGAAGCTAAGCAGTGTTGGGCCTGGTTAGTACTTGGGTGGAAGACCACATGGGAACACCAGGTGCTGTAGGTTTTTTCACATTACAGGCAAATTGTTTTTATTCTCTATCTATTTAAATTGGAAACTTTTTCTTTTTATTGCCAGTACAGACATTTGGAAGAGGTCAAACAGACACAATAGCCATCACCTAAAGACTTACCACACTGTTTAGGCCCAATTCCAACTGCTTTTGGCAGCTAAACAGTGTTGAGCCTGTTTAGTAGTTTAATTTAAGACCCCCTGCTAATATCATGTCCTGTAGGTCTTTTTACATTACCAACACATGATTTTTTTTAAGTAAGCCAATACAGTTAGGAAACTTTTTTATTAGCTTACCTGGTGATAGAAGTAGCAGAGGGCAAAAAAGTGCCTGTATCTCACCTACAGCCATACCACATTGGATAGGCCCAATCTCGTCTGATCTTGGAAGCTAAGCAGTGTTGGGCCTGGTTAGTACTTGGGTGGGAGACCACCTGGGAACACCAGGTGCTGTAGGTTTTTTCACATTACTGGCAAATTGTTTTTATTCTCTAGCTATTTAAATTGGAAACTTTTTCTTTTTATTGCCAGCACAGACATTTTGAAGAGGTCAAACAGACACAATAGCCATCACCTAAAGACTTACCACACTGTTTAGGCTCAATTCCAACTGCTTTTGGCAGCTAAACAGTGTTGAGCCTCTTTTGTAGTTTAATTTAAGACCCCCTGCTAATATCATGTCCTGTAGGTCTTTTTACATTACCAACACATGATTTTTTTCAGTAAGCCAATACAGTTAGGAAACTTTTGTATTAGCTTACCTGGTGATAGAAGTAGAAGAGGGCAAAAAAGTGCCTGTATCTCGCCTACAGCCATACCACATTGGATAGGCCCAATCTCGTCTGATCTTGGAAGCTAAGCAGTGTTGGGCCTGGTTAGTACTTGGGTGGGAGACCACATGGGAACACCAGGTGCTGTAGGTTTTTTCACATTACTGGCCAATTGTTTTTATTCTCTAGCTATTTAAATTGGAAACTTTTTCTTTTTATTGCCAGTACAGACATTTGGAAGAGGTCAAACAGACACAATAGCCATCACCTAAAGACTTACCACACTGTTTAGGCCCAATTCCAACTGCTTTTGGCAGCTAAACAGTGTTGAGCCTCTTTTGTAGTTTAATTTAAGACCCCCTGCTAATATCATGTCCTGTAGGTCTTTTTACATTACCAACACATGATTTTTTTCAGTAAGCCAATACAGTTAGGAAACTTTTTTTATTAGCTTACCTTGTGATAGAAGTAGAAGAGGGCAAAAAAGTGCCTGTATCTCACCTACAGCCATACCACATTGGATAGGCCCAACCTTGTCTGATCTTGGAAGCTAAGCAGTGTTGGGCCTGGTTAGTACTTGGGTGGGAGACCACATGGGAACACCAGGTGCTGTAGGTTTTTTCACATTACTGGCAAATTGTTTTTATTCTCTAGCTATTTAGATTGGAAACTTTTTCTTTTTATTGCCAGCACAGACATTTGGAAGAGTTCAAACAGACACAATAGCCATCACCTAAAGACTTACCACACTGTTTAGGCACAATTCCAACTACTTTTGGCAGCTAAACAGTGTTGAGCCTCTTTAGTAGTTTAATTTAAGACCCCCTTGCTAATATCATGTCCTGTAGGTCTTTTTACATTACCAACACATGATTTTTTTCAGTAAGCCAATACAGTTAGGAAACTTTTGTATTAGCTTACCTGGTGATAGAAGTAGAAGAGGGCAAAAAAGTGCCTGTATCTCACCTACAGCCATACCACATTGGATAGGCCCAATCTCGTCTGATCTTGGAAGCTAAGCAGTGTTGGGCCTGGTTAGTACTTGGGTGGGAGACCACATGGGAACACCAGGTGCTGTAGGTTTTTTCACATTACTGGCAAATTGTTTTTATTCTCTAGCTATTTAAATTGGAAACTTTTTCTTTTTATTGCCAGCACAGACATTTGGAAGAGGTCAAACAGACACAATAGCCATCACCTAAAGACTTACCACACTGTTTAGGCACAATTCCAACTGCTTTTGGCAGCTAAACAGTGTTGAGCCTCTTTAGTAGTTTAATTTAAGACCCCCTGCTAATATCATGTCCTGTAGGTCTTTTTACATTACCAACACATGATTTTTTTCAGTAAGCCAATACAATTAGGAAACTTTTGTATTAGCTTACCTGGTGATAGAAGTAGAAGAGGGCAAAAAAGTGCCTGTATCTCACCTACAGCCATACCACATTGGATAGGCCCAACCTTGTCTGATCTTGGAAGCTAAGCAGTGTTGGGCCTGGTTAGTACTTGGGTGGGAGACCACATGGGAACACCAGGTGCTGTAGGTTTTTTCACATTACTGGCAAATTGTTTTTATTCTCTAGCTATTTAGATTGGAAACTTTTTCTTTTTATTGCCAGCACAGACATTTGGAAGAGTTCAAACAGACACAATAGCCATCACCTAAAGACTTACCACACTGTTTAGGCCCAATTCCAACTGCTTTTGGCAGCTAAACAGTGTTGAGCCTCTTTAGTAGTTTAATTTAAGACCCCCTGCTAATATCATGTCCTGTAGGTCTTTTTACGTTACCAACACATGATTTTTTTCAGTAAGCCAATACAGTTAGGCAACTTTTGTATTAGCTTACCTGGTGATAGAAGTAGAAGAGGGCAAAAAAGTGCCTGTATCTCAACTACAGCCATACCACATTGGATAGGCCCAATCTCGTCTGATCTTGGAAGCTAAGCAGTGTTGGGCCTGGTTAGTACTTGGGTAGGAGACCACATGGGAACACCAGGTGCTGTAGGTTTTTTCACATTACTGGCAAATTGTTTTTATTCTATAGCTATTTAAATTGGAAACTTTTTCTTTTTATTGCCAGCACAGACATTTGGAAGAGGTAAAACAGACACAATATCCATCACCTAAAGACTTACCACACTGTTTTGGCCCAATTCCAACTGCTTTTGGCAGGTAAACAGTGTTGAGGCTATTTAGTAGTTTAATTTAAGACCCCCTGCTAATATCATGTCCTGTAGGTCTTTTTACATTACCAACACTTGATTTTTTTCAGTAAGCCAATACAGTTAGGAAACTTTTGTATTAGCTTACCTGGTGATAGAAGTAGAAGAGGGCAAAAAAGTGCATGTATCTCACCTACAGCCATACCACATTGGATAGGCCCAACCTCGTCTGATCTTGGAAGCTAAGCAGTGTTGGGCCTGGTTAGTACTTGGGTGGGAGACCACATGGAAACACCAGGTGCTGTAGGTTTTTTCACATTACTGGCAAATTGTTTTTATTCTCTAGCTATTTAAATTGGAAACTTTTTCTTTTTATTGCCAGCACTGACATTTGGAAGAGGTAAAACAGACACAATAGCCATCACCTAAAGACTTACCACACTGTTTTGGCCCAATTCCAACTGCTTTTGGCAGGTAAACAGTGTTGAGGCTATTTAGTAGTTTAATTTAAGACCCCCTGCTAATATCATGTCCTGTAGGTCTTTTTACATTACCAACACTTGATTTTTTTCAGTAAGCCAATACAGTTAGGAAACTTTTGTATTAGCTTACCTGGTGATAGAAGTAGAAGAGGGCAAAAAAGTGCCTGTATTTCACCTACAGCCATACCACATTGGATAGGCCCAATCTCGTCTGTTCTTGGAAGCTAAGCAGTGTTGGGCCTGGTTAGTAATTGGGTGGGAGACCACATGGGAACACCAGGTGCTGTAGGTTTTTTCACATTACAGGCAAATTGTTTTTATTCTCTAGCTATTTATATTGGAAACTTTTTCTTTTTATTGCCAGCACAGACATTTGGAAGAGGTCAAACAGACACAATAGCCATCACCTAAAGACTTACCACACTGTTTAGGCTCAATTCCAACTGCTTTTGGCAGCTAAACAGTGTTGAGCCTCTTTTGTAGTTTAATTTAAGACCCCCTGCTAATATCATGTCCTGTAGGTCTTTTTACATTACCAACACATGATTTTTTTCAGTAAGCCAATACAGTTAGGAAACTTTTGTATTAGCTTACCTGGTGATAGAAGTAGAAGAGGGCAAAAAAGTGCCTGTATCTCAACTACAGCCATACCACATTGGATAGGCCCAATCTCGTCTGATCTTGGAAGCTAAGCAATGTTGGGCCTGGTTAGTACTTGGGTGGGAGACCACATGGGAGCACCAGATGCTGTAGGTTTTTTCACATTACAGGCAAATTGTTTTTATTCTCTAGCTATTTAAATTGGAAACTTTTTATTTTTATTGCCAGTACAGACATTTGGAAGAGGTCAAACAGACACAATAGCCGTCACCTAAAGACTTACCACACTGTTTAGGCCCAATTCCAACTGCTTTTGGCAGCTAAACAGTGTTGGGCCTCTTTAGTAGTTTAATTTAAGACTCGCTGCTAATATCATGTCCTGTAGGTCTTTTTACATTACCAACACATGATTTTTTTCAGTAAGCCAATACAGTTAGGAAACTTTTTTATTAGCTTACCTGGTGATAGAAGTAGAAGAGGGCAAAAAAGTGCCTGTATCTCACCTACAGCCATACCACATTGGATAGGCCCAATCTCGTCTGATCTTGGAAGCTAAGCAGTGTTGGGCCTGATTAGTACTTGGGTGGGAGACCACATGGGAGCACCAGGTGCTGTAGGTTTTTTCACATTACAGGCAAATTGTTTTTATTCTCTATCTATTTAAATTGGAAACTTTTTCTTTTTATTGCCAGTACAGACATTTGGAAGAGGTCAAACAGACACAATAGCCATCACCTAAAGACTTACCACACTGTTTAGGCCCAATTCCAACTGCTTTTGGCAGCTAAACAGTGTTGAGCCTGTTTAGTAGTTTAATTTAAGACCCCCTGCTAATATCATGTCCTGTAGGTCTTTTTACATTACCAACACATGATTTTTTTTAAGTAAGCCAATACAGTTAGGAAACATTTTTATTAGCTTACCTGGTGATAGAAGTAGCAGAGGGCAAAAAAGTGCCTGTATCTCACCTACAGCCATACCACATTGGATAGGCCCAATCTCGTCTGATCTTGGAAGCTAAGCAGTGTTGGGCCTGGTTAGTACTTGGGTGGGAGTCCACCTGGGAACACCAGGTGCTGTAGGTTTTTTCACATTACTGTCAAATTGTTTTTATTCTCTAGCTATTTAAATTGGAAACTTTTTCTTTTTATTGCCAGCACAGACATTTTGAAGAGGTCAAACAGACACAATAGCCATCACCTAAAGACTTACCACACTGTTTAGGCTCAATTCCAACTGCTTTTGGCAGCTAAACAGTGTTGAGCCTCTTTTGTAGTTTAATTTAAGACCCCCTTCTAAGTTAGGAAACTTTTTTATTAGCTTACCTGGTGATAGAAGTAGAAGAGGGCAAAAAAGTGCCTGTATCTCACCTACAGCCATACCACATTGGATAGGCCCAATCTCGTCTGATCTTGGAAGCTAAGCAGTGTTGGGCCTGATTAGTACTTGGGTGGGAGACTACATGGGAGCACCAGGTGCTGTAGGTTTTTTCACATTACAGGCAAATTGTTTTTATTCTCTATCTATTTAAATTGGAAACTTTTTCTTTTTATTGCCAGTACAGACATTTGGAAGAGGTCAAACAGACATAATAGCCATCACCTAAAGACTTACCACACTGTTTAGGCCCAATTCCAACTGCTTTTGGCAGCTAAACAGTGTTGAGCCTCTTTTGTAGTTTAATTTAAGACCCCCTGCTAATATCATGTCCTGTAGGTCTTTTTACATTACCAACACATGATTTTTTTCAGTAAGCCAATACAGTTAGGAAACTTTTTTATTAGCTTACCTTGTGATAGAAGTAGAAGAGGGCAAAAAAGTGCCTGTATCTCACCTACAGTCATACCACATTGGATAGGCCCAATCTCGTCTGATCTTGGAAGCTAAGCAGTGTTGGGCCTGGTTAGTACTTGGGTGGGAGACCACATGGGAACACCAGGTGCTGTAGGTTTTTTCACATTACTGGCAAATTGTTTTTATTCTCTAGCTATTTAAATTTGAAACTTTTTCTTTTTATTGCCAGTACAGACATTTGGAAGAGGTCAAACAGACACAATAGCCATCACCTAAAGACTTACCACACTGATTAGGCCCAATTCCAACTGCTTTTGGCAGCTAAACAGTGTTGAGCCTCTTTAGTAGTTTAATTTAAGACCCCCTGCTAATATCATGTCCTGTAGGTCTTTTTACATTACCAACACATGATTTTTTTCAGTAAGCCAATACAGTTAGGAAACTTTTTTATTAGCTTACCTGGTGATAGAAGTAGAAGAGGGCAAAAAAGTGCTTGTATCTCACCTACAGCCATACCACATTGGATAGGCCCAATCTCGTCTGATCTTGGAAGCTAAGCAGTGTTGGGCCTGATTAGTACTTGGGTGGGAGACCACATGGGAACACCAGGTGCTGTAGGTTTTTTCACATTACAGGCAAATTGTTTTTATTCTCTAGCTATTTAAATTGGAAACTTTTTCTTTTTATTGCCAGTACAGACATTTGGAAGAGGTCAAACAGACACAATAGCCATCACCTAAAGACTTACCACACTGTTTAGGCCCAATTCCAACTGCTTTTGGCAGCTAAACAGTGTTGAGCCTCTTTAGTAGTTTAATTTAAGACCCCCTGCTAATATCATGTCCTGTAGGTCTTTTTACATTACCAACACATGATTTTTTTCAGTAAGCCAATACAGTTAGGAAACTTTTTTATTAGCTTACCTGGTGATAGAAGTAGAAGAGGGCAAAAAAGTGCCTGTATTACACCTACAGCCATACCACATTGGATAGGCCCAATCTCGTCTGTTCTTGGAAGCTAAGCAGTGTTGGGCCTGGTTAGTAATTGGGTGGGAGACCACATGGGAACACCAGGTGCTGTAGGTTTTTTCACATTACAGGCAAATTGTTTTTATTCTCTAGCTATTTATATTGGAAACTTTTTCTTTTTATTGCCAGCACAGACATTTGGAAGAGGTCAAACAGACACAATAGCCATCACCTAAAGACTTACCACACTGTTTAGGCTCAATTCCAACTGCTTTTGGCAGCTAAACAGTGTTGAGCCTCTTTTGTAGTTTAATTTAAGACCCCCTGCTAATATCATGTCCTGTAGGTCTTTTTACATTACCAACACATGATTTTTTTCAGTAAGCCAATACAGTTAGGAAACTTTTGTATTAGCTTACCTGGTGATAGAAGTAGAAGAGGGCAAAAATGTGGCTTTAACTCACCTACAGCCATACCACATTGGATAGGCCCAATCTCGTCTGATCTTGGAAGCTAAGCAGTGTTGGGCATGGTTAGTACTTGGGTGGGAGACCACATGGGAACACCAGGTGCTGTAGGTTTTTTCACTTTACTGGCAAATTGTTTTTATTCTCTAGCTATTTAAATTGGAAACTTTTTGTTTTTATTGCCAGTACAGACATTTGGAAGAGGTCAAACAGACACAATAGCCATCACATAAAGACTTACCACACTGTTTAGGCCCAATTCCAACTGCTTTTGGCAGCTAAACAGTGTTGAGCCTCTTTAGTAGTTTAATTTAAGACCCCCTGCTAATATCATGTCCTGTAGGTCTTTTTACATTACCAACACATGATTTTTTTCAGTAATCCAATACAGTTAGCAAACTTTTTTATTAGCTTACCTGGTGATAGAAGTAGAAGAGGGCAAAAAAGTGCCTGTATTTCACCTACAGCCATACCACATTGGATAGGCCCAATCTCGTCTGATCTTGGAAGCTAAGCAGTGTTGGGCCTGGTTAGTACTTGGGTGGGAGACCACATGGGAACACCAGGTGCTGTAGGTTTTTTCACATTACTGGCAAATTGTTTTTATTCTCTAGCTATTTAAATATGAAACTTTTTCTTTTTATTGCCAGCACAGACATTTGGAAGAGGTCAAACAGACACAATAGCCATCACCTAAAGACTTACCACACTGTTTAGGCCCAATTCCAACTGCTTTTGGCAGCTAAACAGTGTTGAGCCTCTTTAGTAGTTTAATTTAAGACCCCCTGCTAATATCATGTCCTGTAGGTCTTTTTACATTACCAACACATGATTTTTTTCAGTAAGCCAATACAGTTAGGAAACTTTTGTATTAGCTTACATGGTGATAGAAGTAGAAGAGGGCAAAAATGTGCCTTTGACTCACCTACAGCCATACCACATTGGATAGGCCCAATCTCGTCTGATCTTGGAAGCTAAGCAGTGTTGGGCCTGGTTAGTACTTGGGTGGGAGACCACATGGGAACACCAGGTGCTGTAGGTTTTTTCACATTACTGGCAAATTGTTTTTATTCTCTAGCTATTTAAATAGGAAATTTTATCTTTTTATTGCCAGCACAGACATTTGGAAGAGGTCAAACAGACACAATAGCCATCACCTAAAGACATACCAAACTGTTTAGGCCCAATTCCAACTGCTTTTGGCAGCTAAACAGTGTTGAGCCTCTTTAGTAGTTTAATTTAAGACACCCTGCTAATATCATGTCTTGTAGGTCTTTTTACATTACCAACACATGATTTTTTTCAGTAAGCCAATACAGTTAGGAAACTTTTTTATTAGCTTACCTGGTGATAGAAGTAGAAGAGGGCAAAAAAGTGCCTGTATCTCAACTACAGCCATACCACATTGGATAGGCCCAATCTCGTCTGATCTTGGAAGCTAAGCAGTGTTGGGCCTGGTTAGTACTTGGGTGGGAGACCACATGGGAACACCAGATGCTGTAGGTTTTTTCACATTACAGGCAAATTGTTTTTATTCTCTAGCTATTTAAATTGGAAACTTTTTATTTTTATTGCCAGTACAGACATTTGGAAGAGGTCAAACAGACACAATAGCCATTACCTAAAGACTTACCACACTGTTTAGGCCCAATTCCAACTGCTTTTGGCAGCTAAACAGTGTTGGGCCTCTTTAGTAGTTTAATTTAAGACTCCCTGCTAATATCATGTCCTGTAGGTCTTTTTACATTACCAAACCACATGATTTTTTTCAGTAAGCCAATACAGTTAGGAAACTTTTTTATTAGCTTACCTGGTGATAGAAGTAGAAGAGGGCAAAAAAGTGCCTGTGTCTCACCTACAGCCATACCACATTGGATAGGCCCAATCTCGTCTGATCTTGGAAGCTAAGCAGTGTTGGGCCTGGTTAGTACTTGGGTGGGAGACCACATGGGAACACCAGGTGCTGTAGGTTTTTTCACATTACAGGCAAATTGTTTTTATTCTCTATCTATTTAAATTGGAAACTTTTTCTTTTTATTGCCAGTACAGACATTTGGAAGAGGTCAAACAGACACAATAGCCATCACCTAAAGACTTACCACACTGTTTAGGCCCAATTCCAACTGCTTTTGGCAGCTAAACAGTGTTGAGCCTGTTTAGTAGTTTAATTTAAGACCCCCTGCTAATATCATGTCCTGTAGGTCTTTTTACATTACCAACACATGATTTTTTTCAGTAAGCCAATACAGTTAGGAAACTTTTTTATTAGCTTACCTGGTGATAGAAGTAGAAGAGGGCAAAAAAGTGCTTGTATCTCACCTACAGCCATACCACATTGGATAGGCCCAATCTCGTCTGATCTTGGAAGCTAAGCAGTGTTGGGCCTGATTAGTACTTGGGTGGGAGACCACATGGGAACACCAGGTGCTGTAGGTTTTTTCACATTACAGGCAAATTGTTTTTATTCTCTAGCTATTTAAATTGGAAACTTTTTCTTTTTATTGCCAGTACAGACATTTGGAAGAGGTCAAACAGACACAATAGCCATCACCTAAAGACTTACCACACTGTTTAGGCCCAATTCCAACTGCTTTTGGCAGCTAAACAGTGTTGAGCCTCTTTAGTAGTTTAATTTAAGACCCCCTGCTAATATCATGTCCTGTAGGTCTTTTTACATTACCAACACATGATTTTTTTCAGTAAGCCAATACAGTTAGGAAACTTTTTTATTAGCTTACCTGGTGATAGAAGTAGAAGAGGGCAAAAAAGTGCCTGTATTACACCTACAGCCATACCACATTGGATAGGCCCAATCTCGTCTGTTCTTGGAAGCTAAGCAGTGTTGGGCCTGGTTAGTAATTGGGTGGGAGACCACATGGGAACACCAGGTGCTGTAGGTTTTTTCACATTACAGGCAAATTGTTTTTATTCTCTAGCTATTTATATTGGAAACTTTTTCTTTTTATTGCCAGCACAGACATTTGGAAGAGGTCAAACAGACACAATAGCCATCACCTAAAGACTTACCACACTGTTTAGGCTCAATTCCAACTGCTTTTGGCAGCTAAACAGTGTTGAGCCTCTTTTGTAGTTTAATTTAAGACCCCCTGCTAATATCATGTCCTGTAGGTCTTTTTACATTACCAACACATGATTTTTTTCAGTAAGCCAATACAGTTAGGAAACTTTTGTATTAGCTTACCTGGTGATAGAAGTAGAAGAGGGCAAAAATGTGGCTTTAACTCACCTACAGCCATACCACATTGGATAGGCCCAATCTCGTCTGATCTTGGAAGCTAAGCAGTGTTGGGCATGGTTAGTACTTGGGTGGGAGACCACATGGGAACACCAGGTGCTGTAGGTTTTTTCACTTTACTGGCAAATTGTTTTTATTCTCTAGCTATTTAAATTGGAAACTTTTTGTTTTTATTGCCAGTACAGACATTTGGAAGAGGTCAAACAGACACAATAGCCATCACATAAAGACTTACCACACTGTTTAGGCCCAATTCCAACTGCTTTTGGCAGCTAAACAGTGTTGAGCCTCTTTAGTAGTTTAATTTAAGACCCCCTGCTAATATCATGTCCTGTAGGTCTTTTTACATTACCAACACATGATTTTTTTCAGTAATCCAATACAGTTAGCAAACTTTTTTATTAGCTTACCTGGTGATAGAAGTAGAAGAGGGCAAAAAAGTGCCTGTATTTCACCTACAGCCATACCACATTGGATAGGCCCAATCTCGTCTGATCTTGGAAGCTAAGCAGTGTTGGGCCTGGTTAGTACTTGGGTGGGAGACCACATGGGAACACCAGGTGCTGTAGGTTTTTTCACATTACTGGCAAATTGTTTTTATTCTCTAGCTATTTAAATATGAAACTTTTTCTTTTTATTGCCAGCACAGACATTTGGAAGAGGTCAAACAGACACAATAGCCATCACCTAAAGACTTACCACACTGTTTAGGCCCAATTCCAACTGCTTTTGGCAGCTAAACAGTGTTGAGCCTCTTTAGTAGTTTAATTTAAGACCCCCTGCTAATATCATGTCCTGTAGGTCTTTTTACATTACCAACACATGATTTTTTTCAGTAAGCCAATACAGTTAGGAAACTTTTGTATTAGCTTACATGGTGATAGAAGTAGAAGAGGGCAAAAATGTGCCTTTGACTCACCTACAGCCATACCACATTGGATAGGCCCAATCTCGTCTGATCTTGGAAGCTAAGCAGTGTTGGGCCTGGTTAGTACTTGGGTGGGAGACCACATGGGAACACCAGGTGCTGTAGGTTTTTTCACATTACTGGCAAATTGTTTTTATTCTCTAGCTATTTAAATAGGAAATTTTATCTTTTTATTGCCAGCACAGACATTTGGAAGAGGTCAAACAGACACAATAGCCATCACCTAAAGACATACCAAACTGTTTAGGCCCAATTCCAACTGCTTTTGGCAGCTAAACAGTGTTGAGCCTCTTTAGTAGTTTAATTTAAGACACCCTGCTAATATCATGTCCTGTAGGTCTTTTTACATTACCAACACATGATTTTTTTCAGTAAGCCAATACAGTTAGGAAACTTTTTTATTAGCTTACCTGGTGATAGAAGTAGAAGAGGGCAAAAAAGTGCCTGTATCTCAACTACAGCCATACCACATTGGATAGGCCCAATCTCGTCTGATCTTGGAAGCTAAGCAGTGTTGGGCCTGGTTAGTACTTGGGTGGGAGACCACATGGGAACACCAGATGCTGTAGGTTTTTTCACATTACAGGCAAATTGTTTTTATTCTCTAGCTATTTAAATTGGAAACTTTTTATTTTTATTGCCAGTACAGACATTTGGAAGAGGTCAAACAGACACAATAGCCATTACCTAAAGACTTACCACACTGTTTAGGCCCAATTCCAACTGCTTTTGGCAGCTAAACAGTGTTGGGCCTCTTTAGTAGTTTAATTTAAGACTCCCTGCTAATATCATGTCCTGTAGGTCTTTTTACATTACCAACACATGATTTTTTTCAGTAAGCCAATACAGTTAGGAAACTTTTTTATTAGCTTACCTGGTGATAGAAGTAGAAGAGGGCAAAAAAGTGCCTGTGTCTCACCTACAGCCATACCACATTGGATAGGCCCAATCTCGTCTGATCTTGGAAGCTAAGCAGTGTTGGGCCTGGTTAGTACTTGGGTGGGAGACCACATGGGAACACCAGGTGCTGTAGGTTTTTTCACATTACAGGCAAATTGTTTTTATTCTCTATCTATTTAAATTGGAAACTTTTTCTTTTTATTGCCAGTACAGACATTTGGAAGAGGTCAAACAGACACAATAGCCATCACCTAAAGACTTACCACACTGTTTAGGCCCAATTCCAACTGCTTTTGGCAGCTAAACAGTGTTGAGCCTGTTTAGTAGTTTAATTTAAGACCCCCTGCTAATATCATGTCCTGTAGGTCTTTTTACATTACCAACACATGATTTTTTTTAAGTAAGCCAATACAGTTAGGAAACTTTTTTATTAGCTTACCTGGTGATAGAAGTAGCAGAGGGCAAAAAAGTGCCTGTATCTCACCTACAGCCATACCACATTGGATAGGCCCAATCTCGTCTGATCTTGGAAGCTAAGCAGTGTTGGGCCTGGTTAGTACTTGGGTGGGAGACCACCTGGGAACACCAGGTGCTGTAGGTTTTTTCACATTACTGGCAAATTGTTTTTATTCTCTAGCTATTTAAATTGGAAACTTTTTCTTTTTATTGCCAGTACAGACATTTGGAAGAGGTCAAACAGACACAATAGCCATCACCTAAAGACTTACCACACTGTTTAGGCCCAATTCCAACTGCTTTTGGCAGCTAAACAGTGTTGAGCCTCTTTTGTAGTTTAATTTAAGACCCCCTGCTAATATCATGTCCTGTAGGTCTTTTTACATTACCAACACATGATTTTTTTCAGTAAGCCAATACAGTTAGGAAACTTTTTTTATTAGCTTACCTTGTGATAGAAGTAGAAGAGGGCAAAAAAGTGCCTGTATCTCACCTACAGCCATACCACATTGGATAGGCCCAACCTTGTCTGATCTTGGAAGCTAAGCAGTGTTGGGCCTGGTTAGTACTTGGGTGGGAGATCACATGGGAACACCAGGTGCTGTAGGTTTTTTCACATTACTGGCAAATTGTTTTTATTCTCTAGCTATTTAGATTGGAAACTTTTTCTTTTTATTGCCAGCACAGACATTTGGAAGAGTTCAAACAGACACAATAGCCATCACCTAAAGACTTACCACACTGTTTAGGCACAATTCCAACTACTTTTGGCAGCTAAACAGTGTTGAGCCTCTTTAGTAGTTTAATTTAAGACCCCCTTGCTAATATCATGTCCTGTAGGTCTTTTTACATTACCAACACATGATTTTTTTCAGTAAGCCAATACAGTTAGGAAACTTTTGTATTAGCTTACCTGGTGATAGAAGTAGAAGAGGGCAAAAAAGTGCCTGTATCTCACCTGCAGCCATACCACATTGGATAGGCCCAATCTCGTCTGATCTTGGAAGCTAAGCAGTGTTGGGCCTGGTTAGTACTTGGGTGGGAGACCACATGGGAACACCAGGTGCTGTAGGTTTTTTCACATTACTGGCAAATTGTTTTTATTCTCTAGCTATTTAAATTGGAAACTTTTTCTTTTTATTGCCAGCACAGACATTTGGAAGAGGTCAAACAGACACAATAGCCATCACCTAAAGACTTACCACACTGTTTAGGCACAATTCCAACTGCTTTTGGCAGCTAAACAGTGTTGAGCCTCTTTAGTAGTTTAATTTAAGACCCCCTGCTAATATCATGTCCTGTAGGTCTTTTTACATTACCAACACATGATTTTTTTCAGTAAGCCAATACAATTAGGAAACTTTTGTATTAGCTTACCTGGTGATAGAAGTAGAAGAGGGCAAAAAAGTGCCTGTATCTCACCTACAGCCATACCACATTGGATAGGCCCAACCTTGTCTGATCTTGGAAGCTAAGCAGTGTTGGGCCTGGTTAGTACTTGGGTGGGAGACCACATGGGAACACCAGGTGCTGTAGGTTTTTTCACATTACTGGCAAATTGTTTTTATTCTCTAGCTATTTAGATTGGAAACTTTTTCTTTTTATTGCCAGCACAGACATTTGGAAGAGTTCAAACAGACACAATAGCCATCACCTAAAGACTTACCACACTGTTTAGGCCCAATTCCAACTGCTTTTGGCAGCTAAACAGTGTTGAGCCTCTTTTGTAGTTTAATTTAAGACCCCCTGCTAATATCATGTCCTGTAGGTCTTTTTACATTACCAACACATG
This sequence comes from Crinia signifera, assembly GCF_055691185.1. Taxonomy (NCBI): domain Eukaryota; kingdom Metazoa; phylum Chordata; class Amphibia; order Anura; family Myobatrachidae; genus Crinia; species Crinia signifera. Next base: position 58,995,274 of record NC_139222.1, read on the forward strand.
ATTTTTTTCAGTAAGCCAATACAGTTAGGAAACTTTTGTATTAGCTTACCTGGTGATAGAAGTAGAAGAGGGCAAAAAAGTGCCTGTATCTCGCCTACAGCCATACCACATTGGATAGGCCCAATCTCGTCTGATCTTGGAAGCTAAGCAGTGTTGGGCCTGGTTAGTACTTGGGTGGGAGACCACATGGGAACACCAGGTGCTGTAGGTTTTTTCACATTACTGGCCAATTGTTTTTATTCTCTAGCTATTTAAATTGGAAACTTTTTCTTTTTATTGCCAGTACAGACATTTGGAAGAGGTCAAACAGACACAATAGCCATCACCTAAAGACTTACCACACTGTTTAGGCCCAATTCCAACTGCTTTTGGCAGCTAAACAGTGTTGAGCCTCTTTTGTAGTTTAATTTAAGACCCCCTGCTAATATCATGTCCTGTAGGTCTTTTTACATTACCAACACATGATTTTTTTCAGTAAGCCAATACAGTTAGGAAACTTTTTTTATTAGCTTACCTTGTGATAGAAGTAGAAGAGGGCAAAAAAGTGCCTGTATCTCACCTACAGCCATACCACATTGGATAGGCCCAACCTTGTCTGATCTTGGAAGCTAAGCAGTGTTGGGCCTGGTTAGTACTTGGGTGGGAGATCACATGGGAACACCAGGTGCTGTAGGTTTTTTCACATTACTGGCAAATTGTTTTTATTCTCTAGCTATTTAGATTGGAAACTTTTTCTTTTTATTGCCAGCACAGACATTTGGAAGAGTTCAAACAGACACAATAGCCATCACCTAAACACTTACCACACTGTTTAGGCACAATTCCAACTACTTTTGGCAGCTAAACAGTGTTGAGCCTCTTTAGTAGTTTAATTTAAGACCCCCTTGCTAATATCATGTCCTGTAGGTCTTTTTACATTACCAACACATGATTTTTTTCAGTAAGCCAATACAGTTAGGAAACTTTTGTATTAGCTTACCTGGTGATAGAAGTAGAAGAGGGCAAAAAAGTGCCTGTATCTCACCTACAGCCATACCACATTGGATAGGCCCAATCTCGTCTGATCTTGGAAGCTAAGCAGTGTTGGGCCTGGTTAGTACTTGGGTGGGAGACCACATGGGAACACCAGGTGCTGTAGGTTTTTTCACATTACTGGCAAATTGTTTTTATTCTCTAGCTATTTAAATTGGAAACTTTTTCTTTTTATTGCCAGCACAGACATTTGGAAGAGGTCAAACAGACACAATAGCCATCACCTAAAGACTTACCACACTGTTTAGGCACAATTCCAACTGCTTTTGGCAGCTAAACAGTGTTGAGCCTCTTTAGTAGTTTAATTTAAGACCCCCTGCTAATATCATGTCCTGTAGGTCTTTTTACATTACCAACACATGATTTTTTTCAGTAAGCCAATACAATTAGGAAACTTTTGTATTAGCTTACCTGGTGATAGAAGTAGAAGAGGGCAAAAAAGTGCCTGTATCTCACCTACAGCCATACCACATTGGATAGGCCCAACCTTGTCTGATCTTGGAAGCTAAGCAGTGTTGGGCCTGGTTAGTACTTGGGTGGGAGACCACATGGGAACACCAGGTGCTGTAGGTTTTTTCACATTACTGGCAAATTGTTTTTATTCTCTAGCTATTTAGATTGGAAACTTTTTCTTTTTATTGCCAGCACAGACATTTGGAAGAGTTCAAACAGACACAATAGCCATCACCTAAAGACTTACCACACTGTTTAGGCCCAATTCCAACTGCTTTTGGCAGCTAAACAGTGTTGAGCCTCTTTAGTAGTTTAATTTAAGACCCCCTGCTAATATCATGTCCTGTAGGTCTTTTTACGTTACCAACACATGATTTTTTTCAGTAAGCCAATACAGTTAGGCAACTTTTGTATTAGCTTACCTGGTGATAGAAGTAGAAGAGGGCAAAAAAGTGCCTGTATCTCAACTACAGCCATACCACATTGGATAGGCCCAATCTCGTCTGATCTTGGAAGCTAAGCAGTGTTGGGCCTGGTTAGTACTTGGGTAGGAGACCACATGGGAACACCAGGTGCTGTAGGTTTTTTCACATTACTGGCAAATTGTTTTTATTCTATAGCTATTTAAATTGGAAACTTTTTCTTTTTATTGCCAGCACAGACATTTGGAAGAGGTCAAACAGACACAATAGCCATCACCTAAAGACTTGCCACACTGTTTAGGCCCAATTCCAACTGCTTTTGGCAGCTAAACAGTGTTGAGCCTCTTTAGTAGTTTAATTTAAGACCCCCTGCTAATATCATGTCCTGTAGGTCTTTTTACATTACCAACACTTGATTTTTTTCAGTAAGCCAATACAGTTAGGAAACTTTTGTATTAGCTTACCTGGTGATAGAAGTAGAAGAGGGCAAAAAAGTGCATGTATCTCACCTACAGCCATACCACATTGGATAGGCCCAACCTCGTCTGATCTTGGAAGCTAAGCAGTGTTGGGCCTGGTTAGTACTTGGGTGGGAGACCACATGGAAACACCAGGTGCTGTAGGTTTTTTCACATTACTGGCAAATTGTTTTTATTCTCTAGCTATTTAAATTGGAAACTTTTTCTTTTTATTGCCAGCACTGACATTTGGAAGAGGTAAAACAGACACAATATCCATCACCTAAAGACTTACCACACTGTTTTGGCCCAATTCCAACTGCTTTTGGCAGGTAAACAGTGTTGAGGCTATTTAGTAGTTTAATTTAAGACCCCCTGATAATATCATGTCCTGTAGGTCTTTTTACATTACCAACACATGATTTTTTTCAGTAAGCCAATACAGTTAGGTAACTTTTTTATAACTTACCTGGTGATAGAAGTAGAAGAGGGCAAAAAAGTGCCTGTATCTCACCTACAGCCATACCACATTGGATAGGCCCAATCTCGTCTGATCTTGGAAGCTAAGCAGTGTTGGGCCTGGTTAGTACTTGGGTGGGAGACCACATGGGAACACCAGGTGCTGTAGGTTTTTTCACATTACTGGCAAATTGTTTTTATTCTCTAGCTATTAAAATTGGAAACTTTTTCTTTTTATTGCCAGCACAGACATTTGGAAGAGGTCAAACAGACACAATAGCCATCACCTAAAGACTTACCACACTGTTTAGGCACAATTCCAACTGCTTTTGGCAGCTAAACAGTGTTGAGCCTCTTTAGTAGTTTAATTTAAGACCCCCTGCTAATATCATGTCCTGTAGGTCTTTTTACATTACCAACACATGATTTTTTTCAGTAAGCCAATACAGTTGGGAAACTTTTGTATTAGCTTACCTGGGGATATAAGTAGAAGAGGGCAAAAAAGTGCCTGTATCTCACCTACAGCCATACCACATTGGATAGGCCCAACCTCGTCTGATCTTGGAAGCTAAGCAGTGTTGGGCCTGGTTAGTACTTGGGTGGGAGACCACATGGGAACACCAGGTGCTGTAGGTTTTTTCACATTACTGGCAAATTGTTTTTATTCTCTAGCTATTTAGATTGGAAACTTTTTCTTTTTATTGCCAGCACAGACATTTGGAAGAGTTCAAACAGACACAATAGCCATCACCTAAAGACTTACCACACTGTTTAGGCACAATTCCAACTGCTTTTGGCAGCTAAACAGTGTTGAGCCTCTTTAGTAGTTTAATTTAAGACCCCCTTGCTAATATCATGTCCTGTAGGTCTTTTTACATTACCAACACATGATTTTTTTCAGTAAGCCAATACAGTTAGGAAACTTTTGTATTAGCTTACCTGGTAATAGAAGTAGAAGAGGGCAAAAAAGTGCCTGTATCTCACCTACAGCCATACCACATTGGATAGGCCCAATCTTGTCTGATCTTGGAAGCTAAGCAGTGTTGGGCCTGGATAGTACTTGGGTGGGAGACCACATGGGAACACCAGGTGCTGTAGGTTTTTTCACATTACTGGCAAATTGTTTTTATTCTCTAGCTATTTAAATTGGAAACTTTTTCTTTTTATTGCCAGCACTGACATTTGGAAGAGGTAAAACAGACACAATATCCATCACCTAAAGACTTACCACACTGTTTAGGCCCAATTCCAACTGCTTTTGGCAGCTAAACAGTGTTGAGGCTCTTTAGTAGTTTAATTTAAGACCCCCTGCTAATATCATGTCCTGTAGGTCTTTTTACATTACCAACACATGATTTTTTTCAGTAAGCCAATACAGTTAGGAAACTTTTGTATTAGCTTACCTGGTGATAGAAGTAGAAGAGGGCAAAAAAGTGCCTGTATCTCACCTACAGCCATACCACATTGGATAGGCCCAATCTTGTCTGATCTTGGAAGCTAAGCAGTGTTGGGCCTGGTTAGTACTTGGGTGGGAGACCACATGGGAACACCAGGTGCTGTAGGTTTTTTCACATTACTGGCAAATTGTTTTTATTCTCTAGCTATTTAAATTGGAAACTTTTTCTTTTTATTGCCAGCACAGACATTTGGAAGAGGTAAAACAGACACAATATCCATCACCTAAAGACTTACCACATTGTTTAGGCCCAATTCCAACTGCTTTTGGCAGCTAAACAGTGTTGAGGCTCTTTAGTAGTTTAATTTATGACCCCCTGCTAATATCATGTCCTGTAGGTCTTTTTACATTACCAACACATGATTTTTTTTTAAGTAAGCCAATACAGTTAGGAAACTTTTTTATTAGCTTACCTGGTGATAGAAGTAGAAGAGGGCAAACAAGTGCCTGTATCTCACCTGCAGCCATACCACATTGGATAGGCCCAATCTCGTCTGATCTTGGAAGCTAAGCAGTGTTGGGCCTGGTTAGTACTTGGGTGGGAGACCACATGGGAACACCAGGTGCTGTAGGTTTTTTCACATTACTGGCAAATTGTTTTTATTCTCTAGCTATTTAAATTGGAAACTTTTTCTTTTTATTGCCAGCACAGACATTTGGAAGAGGTCAAACAGACACAATAGCCATCACCTAAAGACTTACCACACTGTTTAGGCCCAATTCCAACTGCTTTTGGCAGCTAAACAGTGTTGAGCCTCTTTAGTAGTTTAATTTAAGACCCCCTGCTAATATCATGTCCTGTAGGTCTTTTTACATTACCAACACATGATTTTTTTCAGTAAGCCAATACAGTTAGGAAACTTTTGTATTAGCTTACCTGGTGATAGAAGTAGAAGAGGGCAAAAAAGTGCCTGTATCTCACCTACAGCCATACCACATTGGATAGGCCCAATCTTGTCTGATCTTGGAAGCTAAGCAGTGTTGGGCCTGGATAGTACTTGGGTGGGAGACCACATGGGAACACCAGGTGCTGTAGGTTTTTTCACATTACTGGCAAATTGTTTTTATTCTCTAGCTATTTAAATTGGAAACTTTTTCTTTTTATTGCCAGCACTGACATCTGGAAGAGGTAAAACAGACACAATATCCATCACCTAAAGACTTACCACACTGTTTAGGCCCAATTCCAACTGCTTTTGGCAGCTAAACAGTGTTGAGGCTCTTTAGTAGTTTAATTTAAGACCCCCTGCTAATATCATGTCCTGTAGGTCTTTTTACATTACCAACACATGATTTTTTTTAAGTAAGCCAATACAGTTAGGAAACTTTTTTATTAGCTTACCTGGTGATAGAAGTAGAAGAGGGCAAAAAAGTGCCTGTATCTCAACTACAGCCATACCACATTGGATAGGCCCAATCTCGTCTGATCTTGGAAGCTAAGCAGTGTTGGGCCTGGTTAGTACTTGGGTGGGAGACCACATGGGAACACCTGGTGCTTTAGGTTTTTTCACATTACTGGCAAATTGTTTTTATTCTATAGCTATTTAAATTGGAAACTTTTTCTTTTTATTGCCAGCACAGACATTTGGAAGAGGTCAAACAGACACAATAGCCATCACCTAAAGACTTGCCACACTGTTTAGGCCCAATTCCAACTGCTTTTGGCAGCTAAACAGTGTTGAGCCTCTTTAGTAGTTTAATTTAAGACCCCCTGCTAATATCATGTCCTGTAGGTCTTTTTACATTACCAACACATGATTTTTTTCAGTAAGCCAATACAGTTAGGAAACTTTTGTATTAGCTTACCTGGTGATAGAAGTAGAAGAGGGCAAAAAAGTGCCTGTATCTCACCTACAGCCATACCACATTGGATAGGCCCAACCTCGTCTGATCTTGGAAGCTAAGCAGTGTTGGGCCTGGTTAGTACTTGGGTGGGAGACCACATGGAAACACCAGGTGCTGTAGGTTTTTTCACATTACTGGCAAATTGTTTTTATTCTCTAGCTATTTAAATTGGAAACTTTTTCTTTTTATTGCCAGCACTGACATTTGGAAGAGGTAAAACAGACACAATATCCATCACCTAAAGACTTACCACACTGTTTTGGCCCAATTCCAACTGCTTTTGGCAGGTAAACAGTGTTGAGGCTATTTAGTAGTTTAATTTAAGACCCCCTGCTAATATCATGTCCTGTAGGTCTTTTTACATTACCAACACATGATTTTTTTCAGTAAGCCAATACAGTTAGGTAACTTTTTTATAACTTACCTGGTGATAGAAGTAGAAGAGGGCAAAAAAGTGCCTGTATCTCAACTACAGCCATACCACATTGGATAGGCCCAATCTCGTCTGATCTTGGAAGCTAAGCAGTGTTGGGCCTGGTTAGTACTTGGGTGGGAGACCACATGGGAACACCAGGTGCTGTAGGTTTTTTCACATTACTGGCAAATTGTTTTTATTCTCTAGCTATTTAAATTGGAAACTTTTTCTTTTTATTGCCAGCACTGACATTTGGAAGAGGTAAAACAGACACAATATCCATCACCTAAAGACTTACCACACTGTTTTGGCCCAATTCCAACTGCTTTTGGCAGGTAAACAGTGTTGAGGCTATTTAGTAGTTTAATTTAAGACCCCCTGCTAATATCATGTCCTGTAGGTCTTTTTACATTACCAACACATGATTTTTTTCAGTAAGCCAATACAGTTAGGTAACTTTTTTATAACTTACCTGGTGATAGAAGTAGAAGAGGGCAAAAAAGTGCCTGTATCTCAACTACAGCCATACCACATTGGATAGGCCCAATCTCGTCTGATCTTGGAAGCTAAGCAGTGTTGGGCCTGGTTAGTACTTGGGTGGGAGACCACATGGGAACACCAGGTGCTGTAGGTTTTTTCACATTACTGGCAAATTGTTTTTATTCTCTAGCTATTTAAATTGGAAACTTTTTCTTTTTATTGCCAGCACAGACATTTGGAAGAGGTCAAACAGACACAATAGCCATCACCTAAAGACTTACCACACTGTTTAGGCACAATTCCAACTGCTTTTGGCAGCTAAACAGTGTTGAGCCTCTTTAGTAGTTTAATTTAAGACCCTCTGCTAATATCATGTCCTGTAGGTCTTTTTACATTACCAACACATGATTTTTTTCAGTAAGCCAATACAGTTAGGAAACTTTTTTATTAGCTTACCTGGTGATAGAAGTAGAAGAGGGCAAAAAAGTGCCTGTATCTCACCTACAGCCATACCACATTGGATAGGCCCAATCTCGTCTGATCTTGGAAGCTAAGCAGTGTTGGGCCTGGTTAGTACTTGGGTGGGAGACCACATGGGAACACCAGGTGCTGTAGGTTTTTTCACATTACTGGCAAATTGTTTTTATTCTCTAGCTATTTAAATTGGAAACTTTTTCTTTTTATTGCCAGCACAGACATTTGGAAGAGGTCAAACAGACACAATAGCCATCACCTAAAGACTTACCACGGTACTTGTGAGTTATCCGGGCTGCCGATTTTGTCCTTAAGTTTGGTTAACTTAAGGACACCCGACCGACGCGATGCCCACGATTTAGCTCCAAATCGGGGGCATCGCGTCGGTCGTGGCCGTTATAAGGGGCCGCAACGCGATGCCCCCGATTTCCCATAGACAGTAATGTTAAAAGACACGATATCGGGGGCATCGCGTCGGTCGTGGCCGTTATAAGGGGCCGCGACGCGATGCCCACGATTTCCCATAGACAGTAATGTTAAAAGACACGATGGACCCGATTTCCCATAGACAGTAATGTTAAAAGACGCGATGGACCCGATTTCCCATAGACAGCAATGTTAAAATAAAATTACAATGTGAAATTGGGCAATATGTTTTTTAAAAAAATGTTTCATGGCCCCCCACCACCGTTAATGCCACCCCGCTATTGACGCCAACCCGAAGCGTGGCGAGCGCAGCGAGCCCGCGAGGGGCGGCGGTACGCGTCCTCCGACCTTTTCATGCCCTACTATCCACTAGGGCGTGAAGTGAGAATAGAATAGTGTGGCGAGCGCAGCGAGCCACCGAGCCCGAAGCGTGGCGAGCGCAGCGAGCCCCGCGAGGGGACGCGGACACCTGTGAAGCCCGCAAGGGCACGCGGATACCTGTGAAGGTGTCCGCGTCCCCTCGCGGGGCTCGCTGCGCTCGCCACGCTTCGGGCTCGGTGGCTCGCTGCGCTCGCCACACTATTCTATTCTCACTCCACGCCCTAGTGGATAGTAGGGCATGAAAAGGACGGAGGACGCGTACCGCCGCCCCTCGCGGGCTCGCTGCGCTCGCCACGCTTCGGGTTGGCGTCAATAGCGGGGTGGCGTTAACGGTGGTGGGGGGCCATGAAACATTTTTTTTAAAAACATATTGGCCAATTTCACATTGTAATTTTATTTTAACATTGCTGTCTATGGGAAATCGGGTCCATCGCGTCTTTTAACATTACTGTCTATGGGAAATCGTGTCGGAAATCGGGTCCATCGTGTCTTTTAACATTACTGTCTATGGGAAATCGTGGGCATCGCGTCGCGGCTCCTTATAACAGCCACGACCGACGCGATGCCCACGATTTCGGGCGCGATGAAAAAATCGGCAGCCCGGATAACTCACAAGTACCCTTACCACACTGTTTAGGCCCAATTCCAACTGCTTTTGGCAGCTAAACAGTGTTGAGCCTCTTTAGTAGTTTAATTTAAGACCCCCTGCTAATATCATGTCCTGTAGGTCTTTTTACATTACCAACACATGATTTTTTTCAGTAAGCCAATACAGTTGGGAAACTTTTGTATTAGCTTACCTGGGGATATAAGTAGAAGAGGGCAAAAAAGTGCCTGTATCTCACCTACAGCCATATCACATTGGATAGGCCCAACCTCGTCTGATCTTGGAAGCTAAGCAGTGTTGGGCCTGGTTAGTACTTGAGTGGGAGACCACATGGGAACACCAGGTGCTGTAGGTTTTTTCACATTACTGGCAAATTGTTTTTATTCTCTAGCTATTTAGATTGGAAACTTTTTCTTTTTATTGCCAGCACAGACATTTGGAAGAGTTCAAACAGACACAATAGCCATCACCTAAAGACTTACCACACTGTTTAGGCACAATTCCAACTACTTTTGGCAGCTAAACAGTGTTGAGCCTCTTTAGTAGTTTAATTTAAGACCCCCTTGCTAATATCATGTCCTGTAGGTCTTTTTACATTACCAACACATGATTTTTTTCAGTAAGCCAATACAGTTAGGAAACTTTTGTATTAGCTTACCTGGTGATAGAAGTAGAAGAGGGCAAAAAAGTGCCTGTATCTCACCTACAGCCATACCACATTGGATAGGCCCAATCTTGTCTGATCTTGGAAGCTAAGCAGTGTTGGGCCTGGATAGTACTTGGGTGGGAGACCACATGGGAACACCAGGTGCTGTAGGTTTTTTCACATTACTGGCAAATTGTTTTTATTCTCTAGCTATTTAAATTGGAAACTTTTTCTTTTTATTGCCAGCACTGACATTTGGAAGAGGTAAAACAGACACAATATCCATCACCTAAAGACTTACCACACTGTTTAGGCCCAATTCCAACTGCTTTTGGCAGCTAAACAGTGTTGAGGCTCTTTAGTAGTTTAATTTAAGACCCCCTGCTAATATCATGTCCTGTAGGTCTTTTTACATTACCAACACATGATTTTTTTTAAGTAAGCCAATACAGTTAGGAAACTTTTTTATTAGCTTACCTGGTGATAGAAGTAGAAGAGGGCAAACAAGTGCCTGTATCTCACCTGCAGCCATACCACATTGGATAGGCCCAATCTCGTCTGATCTTGGAAGCTAAGCAGTGTTGGGCCTGGTTAGTACTTGGGTGGGAGACCACATGGGAACACCAGGTGCTGTAGGTTTTTTCACATTACTGGCAAATTGTTTTTATTCTCTAGCTATTTAAATTGGAAACTTTTTCTTTTTATTGCCAGCACAGACATTTGGAAGAGGTCAAACAGACACAATAGCCATCACCTAAAGACTTACCACACTGTTTAGGCCCAATTCCAACTGCTTTTGGCAGCTAAACAGTGTTGAGGCTCTTTAGTAGTTTAATTTAAGACCCCCTGCTAATATCATGTCCTGTAGGTCTTTTTACATTACCAACACATGATTTTTTTCAGTAAGCCAATACAGTTAGGTAACTTTTTTATAACTTACCTGGTGATAGAAGTAGAAGAGGGCAAAAAAGTGCCTGTATCTCACCTACAGCTATACCACATTGGATAGGCCCAATCTCGTCTGATCTTGGAAGCTAAGCAGTGTTGGGCCTGGTTAGTACTTGGGTGGGAGACCACATGGGAACACCAGGTGCTGTAGGTTTTTTCACATTACTGGCAAATTGTTTTTATTCTCTAGCTATTTAAATTGGAAACTTTTTCTTTTTATTGCCAGCACTCACATTTGGAAGAGGTAAAACAGACACAATATCCATCACCTAAAGACTTACCACACTGTTTAGGCTCAATTCCAACTGCTTTTGGCAGCTAAACAGTGTTGAGCCTCTTTTGTAGTTTAATTTAAGACCCCCTGCTAATATTATGTCCTGTAGGTCTTTTTACATTACCAACACATGATTTTTTTTAAGTAAGCCAATACAGTTAGGAAACTTTTTTATTAGCTTACCTGGTGATAGAAGTAGAAGAGGGCAAAAAAGTGCCTATATCTCACCTACAGCCATACCACATTGGATAGGCCCAATCTCGTCTGATCTTGGAAGCTAAGCAGTGTTGGGCCTGGTTAGTACTTGGGTGGGAGACCACATGGGAACACTAAGTGCTGTAGATTTTTTCACATTACTGGCAAATTGTTTTTATTCTCTAGCTATTTAAATTGGAAACTTTTTCTTTTTATTGCCAGCACAGACATTTGGAAGAGGTCAAACAGACACAATAGCCATCACCTAAAGACTTACCACACTGTTTAGGCTCAATTCCAACTGCTTTTGGCAGCTAAACAGTGTTGAGCCTCTTTTGTAGTTTAATTTAAGACCCCCTGCTAATATCATGTCCTGTAGGTCTTTTTACATTATCAACACATGATTTTTTTCAGTAAGCCAATACAGTTAGGAAACTTTTTTATTAGCTTACCTGGTGATAGAAGTAGAAGAGGGCAAAAAAGTGCCTATATCTCACCTACAGCCATACCACATTGGATAGGCCCAATCTCGTCTGATCTTGGAAGCTAAGCAGTGTTGGGTCTGGTTAGTACTTGGGTGGGAGACCACATGGGAACACCAGGTGCTGTAGGTTTTTTCACATTACTGGCAAATTGTTTTTATTCTCTAGCTATTTAAATTGGAAACTTTTTCTTTTTATTGCCAACACTGACATTTGGAAGAGGTAAAACAGACACAATATCCATCACCTAAAGACTTACCACATTGTTTAGGCCCAATTCCAACTGCTTTTGGCAGCTAAACAGTGTTGAGGCTCTTTAGTAGTTTAATTTAAGACCCCCTGCTAATATCATGTCCTGTAGGTCTTTTTACATTACCAACACATGATTTTTTTCAGTAAGCCAATACAGTTAGGTAACTTTTTTATTAGCTTACCTGGTGATAGAAGTAGAAGAGGGCAAAAAAGTGCCTGGATCTCACCTACAGCCATACCTCATTGGATAGGCCCAATCTCGTCTGATCTTGGAAGCTAAGCAGTGTTGGGCCTGGTTAGTACTTGGGTAGGAGACCACATGGGAACACCAGGTGCTGTAGGTTTTTTCACATTACTGGCAAATTGTTTTTATTCTCTAGCTATTTAAATTGGAAACTTTTTCTTTTTATTGCCAGCACTGACATTTGGAAGAGGTAAAACAGACACAATATCCATCACCTAAAGACTTACCACACTGTTTAGGCTCAATTCCAACTGCTTTTGGCAGCTAAACAGTGTTGAGCCTCTTTTGTAGTTTAATTTAAGACCCCCTGCTAATATCATGTCCTGTAGGTCTTTTTACATTACCAACACATGATTTTTTTCAGTAAGCCAATACAGTTAGGAAACTTTTGTATTAGCTTATCTGGTGATAAAAGTAGAAGAGGGCAAAAAAGTGCCTATATCTCACCTACAGCCATACCACATTGGATAAGCCCAATCTCGTCTGATCTTGGAAGCTATGCAGTGTTGGGCCTGGTTAGTACTTGGGTGGGAGACCACATGGGAACACCAGGTGCTGTAGGTTTTTTCACATTACTGGCAAATTGTTTTTATTCTCTAGCTATTTAAATTGGAAACTTTTTCTTTTTATTGCCAGCACAAACATTTGGAAGAGTTCAAACAGACACAATAGCCATCACCTAAAGACTTACCACACTGTTTAGGCCCAATTCCAACTGCTTTTGGCAGCTAAACAGTGTTGAGCCTCTTTAGTAGTTTAATTTAAGACCCCCTGCTAATATCATGTCCTGTAGGTATTTTTACATTACCAACACATGATTTTTTTCAGTAAGCCAATACAGTTAGGAAACTTTTTTATTAGCTTACCTGGTGATAGAAGTAGAAGATGGCAAAAAAGTGCCTGTATCTCACCTACAGCTATACCACATTGGATAGGCCCAATCTCATCTGATCTTATAAGCTAAGCAGTGTTGGGCCTGGTTAGTACTTGGGTGGGAGACCACGTGGGAACACCAGGTGCTGTAGGTTTTTTCTCATTACTGGCAAATTTTTTTTATTCTCTAGCTATTTAAATTGGAAACTTTTTCTTTTTATTGCCAGCACAGACATTTGGAAGAGGTCAAACAGACACAATAGCCATCACCTAAAGACTTACCACACTGTTTAGGCACAATTCCAACTGCTTTTGGCAGCTAAACAGTGTTGAGCCTCTTTAGTAGTTTAATTTAAGACCCCCTGCTAATATCATGTCCTGTAGGTCTTTTTACATTACCAACACATGATTTTTTTCAGTAAGCCAATACAGTTAGGAAACTTTTTTATTAGCTTACCTGGTGATAGAAGTAGAAGAGGGCAAAAAAGTGCCTGTATCGCACCTACAGCCATACCACATTGGATAGGCCCAATCTTGTCTGATCTTGGAAGCTAAGCAGTGTTGGGCCTGGTTAGTACTTGGGTGGGAGACCACATGGGAACACCAGGTGCTGTAGGTTTTTTCACATTACTGGCAAATTGTTTTTATTCTCTAGCTATTTAAATTGGAAACGTTTTCTTTTTATTGTGATAAACCAGATATTTATCTGATAAGATTAGATATGATTGATAACCCAAACCTGTATATATATTTACTTTATTACCTTTAAATATAACGGCAACGCTGAAATGATTGCACACCCACACAACCTTGTTAGAAAAGGTATGACAATGCTTTACTTAAAGAATAGCTTCATTACAGGTATTTGCAAATGCAGACTAACACAAGAAACATAAAATTGATTAGCTAATACTTAAACAGTAATTCTAAATCAAATCAAAATGGACACCTTTCAAGGACAGTGATCAGCCATGATTAAACCTCCTTCATAGTTACCTCCAGCCCCCCCGTGCTTGCTGGTTCTTCCTCAACTGCCTTCCTCCCTCCTTCTATCACTCTGATATTTAAACCTTTATCACATTAATTAATTAATTACTCATAAGCATTGAGTCTTATTGGAAAGCTCTGCTTTCAATCATGATGTCATAATTAACCCAACACCCAACTTCAGTGGCCTTGTGGGTCTACGCATGTGTGGCCTTGTTCCAATCTTATTCAGTTTGTGGAGACTAGATTCCTGTCCTTGCTACATTATACTGTCAACATCACATTCTTAAGCTTCTAAAACCAAAAACAATATTCTATAAGAAATCACTTTTACAGCTCTGTTCTGAATGATCAGCCATTTTAATAATATTATTATGCAAGTCATGCCTAACAAAATGGCTGCTGCTTCTAACATACAGTATTATAACTGTTTAGCGCAAAGGGAAGGCCTCATACGCAGTGAATAGTACAGTGTGCAACAAGCTAAAGTCATCTGCAGCAATAATAGCGGCAGTCAGGAAAACAGAATATAATAAAAGCATAGATTTATTGATTAGTTGATTTTCTGTATTATCAGTCCATCCTCAACTTTTTTCATATCTCCGAAAAAAAGTTCATATCTCTCGTACTGTGCATCATTTGTTTCTCTCTTAATACATCGGAAAACCTGCTTGAAGCATTTCACTAGTATACAGAAAAATCAATAATATTATCTTGGCAAAAACATCAAACTTCTTAAAGCATATATAACATTGACTTATGCGAACCAGTTATTGGGGTTCAACCAAATAAACCAACTGTAGGGAATCACATCACTCACACCTGTTCAATAAACTAAATTTTAACCCAAATAATTTAATTCAACTTTCCTTTTAACGTCATCATCCGTTTAGTATTTGTGATGCTTGTACCATATTTTAATTATATTCACAAATTCAAATACAATTTTATAAACTTGGGATAATGTAAATAAGTGTGTTTCTTTAATATACCATGTGTTACTTTCAAATCTTCATATTGAATCAACACTGTATTAATTAGTAAAAGTAAAATTTTATTACAATAGATCTTGTTTGTAACCATTTAGAAACCTTATAATCCTTGTGGTAATGTCCATGGCTTATGAGACGGTATGTTTGAGAAAACATCATAAGAAACAATTCAATGAGTACCCCCTTTTTTTTTTCTAGATGTTATACTAGCACACCCAACTCTGTCACATAACTACATGTTTTGTTGTACTACAAAATATCTCCTGTTATTACACTCTTTACCAATTTTAAACCTAGGGAGAGTCAGTAACCTTATAAGATTCACTTGTGTAAATCCTACATAGAAAATTAAGTGTTGTTTGATTTGACTGCAAATATAAGTAGCCATTAACCCAACATTACCGGAGTGATACCGTAGATGACAATATAACCAACAATCAGTTTACCTTATTGTTATTTTTATCAGCTCATGATGAGCGTCTTAAAGAAGAAATGTCAGTTTGCATATAGATATTATGTTTGCACCATTGTTACCATCCTTACTTAGAATGCCTCTTCTTTACTGATACCTTACTAGATGTATTCTATCAATGGTTCTGGTTTGGATGTTCTTAGTTACTTTTATGTTATTACTCCTATATTTATTTTAAACCTTCTAATTAGTTTAACATATTGGCTATCAGTATTTTATTACCATCCTCTGATGCATACCGAAACCTGGGAGCATCAGTAGTATGATGTATATGTGTGTCTGTTAGGATTATTACTATACTTGTGGGATTAAAATTAAAAGCAGAAGTAGAATACACCACCATGACTCTAGTAATACCTCTTTGATAACTATACACACTGTCCTTGCCAGCAACCAATCCCTGGTAACCCTCATTCACTATAAAAAAATGAAAACTTAAAAAAACAAAAAAATGACTTCTTCAGTTAGTTAGTGTATGGGAAACTTGGTCACTCATGGGGATCATTGTTTTACACCTTGTCCACAACCCGCAGGGACACCACTAAGGGTATCCCCCGATTCCGTGGACCTCTTCTTGCCCACAACCCGCAGGGACACCACTAAGGATGCCCCCCGATTCCGTGGACCTTGTCTTGGTCTGTGTGGGGGCCCTGGACAGGCCCATCATCAAATAAGTTTATTAAGTTAGAATCACAGTCACAATATTTATCTGCATCAGTTTATTTTTCTTTCAACTGATAACACCACCAGGTCGGAAACCTTCTTGCAGTGAGACGCATTAATTCAATTGGTTCGTTTCACAGGGACGGGTCTTGCCTTTGATCTACGAGACTTTTAATTGTAAGAATTTTCTCACCATTGCATAGTCTCCAGGCTGGACCTTATAACAACATCCCTTCATAAGCTTGTTTGCTTTTCTGGTAAAGTATTTAGATGATGTGAGAATTAGAGTGACAAGTCTGCTGCTGGATGTTGAAGAGGGATTGATGGTCTCCCAAAAAAATGTATATATCAATTAAAATAATGATCTTATAAGGGGACAGGTTCAGTGGCTGCTGAGGAGTAGTGTGAATGTCATACAAAACCGAAGACAAAACTTCAAGTCAACTCATGGTAATTTCCACACCCACCCTAAATAATGTGTTCTCAATGTGCATGTGTTAACATGTTCAATTTTGACTAAAACCTTTTAGTGTGTGGTGAGTGCAACCACATTTTCATACCTATATATTGACTTATTCCTTAGAATACCTTTCCTGTCAAAATATGTACCTCTATGATTTTTTTTTTTTAATACCATATACCTTATGTGATAACATATCTGAACACAAACTTCTAAAAAATATTTCTTTGCTGTAAAGGATGCTGTACATGGGACAGCTGGGATGTTCCTTAGAATCAATATAACATATCAGATACCATTTAAATATAATGACAATTTTGTATGCATGTAAATTCAATAAATTTATTTTTAACCTTAGGAATGGACCAGTGGTAGGAGAAATGTTTGATGGTTCTATAGGAATAATTTTCCTGAGTTCATTCTTCTGCAGATGCGTTTGGGCCTCTGCATAAGATGAAATCAACATACATGCCCTCTCTCTCCTTACATGGGTCATCCCATGGGCAGCTTCCGCATATGCCAGGAGGAGGGGTTTGGGGAGCTACTGATCTGCCCCCACCATCTTTACATAGGCCATTAGCCTTTTGACTGCATCCATTCATCATCCATTGGCACATTCCTGTTGATGCTTTATGAGCTTCTGCTAAAAAAACATTAAATTGTATAGTGATGTGATTCACAACAGTGGCAATCTTATTTTTGTTACCAAGTGCAACAAGATCACTTTATAACATGTGAGCTTGACACTTAACAACTACTGCCTTTGCAGGGAGAGTTGCACAGCCTCAACAAGCTCCTTTACTTGCTGTGATATTAGCGTATTATATCATAGCGAAATCACGATGGAAAATGAGGATCTCTAAATCCAATACTACCGCATATCCCGTATATGGCCATCCTGAGTCTCCTTGTTGGTGACAACTACAATCTTTGTAGATGGCAGTGGCGTGTCAGAGATATCAGGTCTGATTGCAGAAATTTTGCTTTAAATATTCCTCACAATCATGTTCTAAATCCTGCCTCTCATCCATCCTCTGGGACTCCAGGGTCCCACCAGGTAGCAGAGTAGCAGGATTTAGCGTACCACACCTGACAATAGTCAGGTCATGTGGCGCTGGGAGAAAAGTTCCCAACGAGAGAGCCATGCACTGGAAATGTGTCTTGTCCGTGAGGAATTCAGTAGAAAAGATGTAGACTCAATATTTTTTCTAAATAATTTCTAGTGGCTCAGTAATAATAATAATAATAATATTTTTTTAAAACACTTGCTTTTTCTGTGCAAAATGAAATGCATCAATTTGTAAATTAATCTTTTCTCTGGAATGGTCACACCTCTATTGGCTGGGATTTAATTAAAATAAAACAAGCAAAAGCAATAGCATTATTAAGCTCAGACATCATATTAGCATTTGTCATTTGGAAAAAAAAATGGCAGTTTTTAAACAGATGTTGACAAAACAACATTATCACTTGAGGGAAGCAATGGGGAGGGGGCTGGAGGTCATCCCTGGGTATGGCTGATCACTGTCCCATACAAACATTGCAATAACTTTAATCTATTCATTGTGCTTTTTCAAAAGGGTAAACAATATCTTCAATTCTAAGATCTTTTAACACATAATTGTTTATATGTCCTTGTTATGGAAAACAGTTCTGTAACACTCCTTGAATATTTCACATCATTTAGGAATAAAACTTTACTCTCTTATCAATCTCATTAACCATTTCCTGCCTTTAATCTCCTACAGAGTTATTTCTGATGTTACTCTCACCTCATCACTGAAAAAAAACTTCTTCCCTTCTGCTTTTTCAAAAATAAACAAAAAATTTAAAAATTATTCTTTTTTTTCCCCATTTTTTTCTTTTTCTCCCTAAGGCTCTAAAAGACATATCACCTCTCCTCACTTCTCACTGAACAGAATTAACCCCTCAGTGAGACAGTACAATCTTTCCAAACATATGTGGGTTAGTGGGATATACTATCTCAATTCTTGAAGCTTTCACCACCTGTCACCAGACCATTGCGCGTTCACTCTCATCCAATAATCATTACCTCACAGGTGCATCATCATCACCAATTCCAACTAACTATGACCAGCATAGTCTTTTCTATTCCTTCTCACTTGCTCACACTAGTCACATACTCAGAACTTTCTGTGATCCCATACAAATGCTTAAAACAGTGTTACCTCTTTCAAAGACAAAAATGTAAATAAAATAAATGAAAAATGTCCCCAAAAAACCTAACCATGCGTTATGTGTCTGTCACTGTTATCACACCTACGCCTTCCACATACTGTCCTCTGTTATCAGTATAGTGGGCCACCTACTGTCCATCTCTGTTATCAGCCTGGTGTTTCATCTACTGTCCTCTGTTATCAGTAGTCACGTGTCCCACCCCCACCCTGTCTTCTCTTATTATTTTTCCCCATATATTCTACCTTGTACGTAGGTGGCAGATGCCCCCTGTGAATCTCGCTACCGGTCAGCACTGTTCACAGGAAAAAAATCAACTCATCAAATCAGAAAAAAATGATATGTAATATGTCATTCTTTGTTACCATATCTGCACATTGTCTAAGTGATCATTACACGATTAGATCACTATCTCCCCTGGTTATCTAGCTAACTGTGGCCACAGTATTAACCCCTTAAGATACTCTATCAATTTAGTACCCTCCCCCTTTCAAAACAAACAAAATTAAATTAACACAAATCAAAAACAAAACAAAAATTGGCTTAAAGAAAACCCCACAGCCTTGAGTCAGTTATCACTGATTACCTTCCATTCATAAGAATAAAAATAAACCCAGGATTTATCTGCGCATTACTCAAGGTATATCTGATTCAATATATGTATCCAGATCAAACAAATAGGCAACAGAAATTGCCAACAGAAAACATGGTCTAATATATCAATATGAACCTTTAAGAATAGATGTTATATTGGACTTATATCTCATCGATATATATATCACTTTTCTTATCCAAAATGTATTACTCATTAAATGAAAAAAACATTGAATTCACATGATCATTTCCTGTTTCTTCACCTAACATGGACAACTCCTTATCTCGCATTACATCAACTGAATCCATCACTTTAGAGTTTCCAACTCACAGCTGCTTTGTTTAATAAACCAAAAAAAATTAAATCAAAAACCCATAGCAGAAAAACATCAGTCCTACATTACGTACTTCATCTCCGCAAGACAAGAAACCAAAAAAACTTTACAATGAGATAAACTCGATCTTACTTTGTTATAAACAATATTCCAATTAACTTTATTTATTCTGGTGGTAAAAATGAACTGTTACTTGGCTTACAATATTAGCGTCTACTCCTTTAAACTCTGTATTTTAACTGACATCTGTCTATGGATATAAAGAAATTAGCTCAAACTATTATTGTAATCCGACTGCTTGCTAGCTCTAACAATGCAACGTATACTTAATTATTTATTAACATTTTCTTATATAAACCATATACAGTAGAAAAAATCCGAGGGTTTCCAAACAATACAGATTATGGATAAATCATGCATTCCATTTCTTCCACATGTTGCTGGCCAGTCAAACCAGAAAGAAATGTAAATGCACAATCTCCTCTACCTATCTCTAATCACCAAATTATAAGCACGGGAAAACCTACAACAAATATATGCAACTTCTTTAAAATTTATAGATTGGACAAACAAAGAAACTCTAATTATCAAAACAACCGCTACAGATTAGTTACTTCAGCAATATCCTCAGCAGACAATATACACCAAACAATCCAACCGCGGTCAAAAAATAAAAACAAACAAACAAAAAAAAATACTGTCATTTAAAGAATATATTTTTTTTTTTAAAGTAGAAAATTTATTGCCAGCATAACCTTTATACCAATATGCTTGCTATAGTCTGCATGCTTTGCAAATAAACTAAAGAAATACTCTTCCTGACCCAAGCAATGTTGTTTACAACTTCTTGCCAAGTTTCTCGCTGCTCTCCTTATCTATTCTCTGACACAAAGAAATGGGCGATGCGGGGGGGGTTTAGCAAGCTAGCAGTCTGCAAAATGCAGCGTTGTCTTTCCATGCCTTAAATTACGATCTATTGGTTTTATAATTAAAGATCGAAGTTGCTTCAAGTAATATTGGATTAGCACAATTTTAACAGATGTTGAGAAAGATAAGGGTACAATAAATGCACCGACTTTACAATTTTTTCTACACATTTTTTTTATTATTTATTTATTTTTTTAAATAGCAAATTTTTTTTTTTTTTTTTTTCCAAACTTTGATTTTCTCAACTGATAAAATGTGAAAACCAACATCAGTGAATCTCGCTGGGGCCTCCAACTGATAAACCAGATATTTATCTGATAAGATTAGATATGATTGATAACCCAAACCTGTATATATATTTACTTTATTACCTTTAAATATAACGGCAACGCTGAAATGATTGCACACCCACACAACCTTGTTAGAAAAGGTATGACAATGCTTTACTTAAAGAATAGCTTCATTACAGGTATTTGCAAATGCAGACTAACACAAGAAACATAAAATTGATTAGCTAATACTTAAACAGTAATTCTAAATCAAATCAAAATGGACACCTTTCAAGGACAGTGATCAGCCATGATTAAACCTCCTTCATAGTTACCTCCAGCCCCCCGTGCTTGCTGGTTCTTCCTCAACTGCCTTCCTCCCTCCTTCTATCACTCTGATATTTAAACCTTTATCACATTAATTAATTAATTACTCATAAGCATTGAGTCTTATTGGAAAGCTCTGCTTTCAATCATGATGTCATAATTAACCCAACACCCAACTTCAGTGGCCTTGTGGGTCTACGCATGTGTGGCCTTGTTCCAATCTTATTCAGTTTGTGGAGACTAGATTCCTGTCCTTGCTACATTATACTGTCAACATCACATTCTTAAGCTTCTAAAACCAAAAACAATATTCTATAAGAAATCACTTTTACAGCTCTGTTCTGAATGATCAGCCATTTTAATAATATTATTATGCAAGTCATGCCTAACAAAATGGCTGCTGCTTCTAACATACAGTATTATAACTGTTTAGCGCAAAGGGAAGGCCTCATACGCAGTGAATAGTACAGTGTGCAACAAGCTAAAGTCATCTGCAGCAATAATAGCGGCAGTCAGGAAAACAGAATATAATAAAAGGATAGATTTATTGATTAGTTGATTTTCTGTATTATCAATTGCCAGCACTGACATTTGGAAGAGGTAAAACAGACACAATATCCATCACCTAAAGACTTACCACACTGTTTAGGCCCAATTCCAACTGCTTTTGGCAGCTAAACAGTGTTGAGGCTCTTTAGTAGTTTAATTTAAGACCCCCTGCTAATATCATGTCCTGTAGGTCTTTTTACATTACCAACACATGATTTTTTTTAAGTAAGCCAATACAGTTAGGAAACTTTTTTATTAGCTTACCTGGTGATAGAAGTAGAAGAGGGCAAAAAAGTGCCTGTATCTCACCTACAGCCATACCACATTGGATAGGCCCAATCTCGTCTGATCTTGGAAGCTAAGCAGTGTTGGGCCTGGTTAGTACTTGGGTGGGAGACCACATGGGAACACCAGGTGCCGTAGGTTTTTCACATTACTGGCAAATTGTTTTTATTCTCTAGCTATTTAAATTGGAAACTTTTTCTTTTTATTGCCAGCACAGACATTTGGAAGAGGTCAAACAGACACAATATCCATCACCTAAAGACTTACCACACTGTTTAGGCTCAATTCCAACTGCTTTTGGCAGCTAAACAGTGTTGAGCCTCTTTTGTAGTTTAATTTAAGACCCCCTGCTAATATCATGTCCTGTAGGTCTTTTTACATTACCAACACATGATTTTTTTCAGTAAGCCAATACAGTTAGGAAACTTTTTTATTAGCTTACCTGGTGATAGAAGTAGAAGAGGGCAAAAAAGTGCCTGTATCTCACCTACAGCCATACCACATTGGATAGGCCCAACCTTGTCTGATCTTGGAAGCTAAGCAGTGTTGGGCCTGGTTAGTACTTGGGTGGGAGACCACATGGGAACACCAGGTGCTGTAGGTTTTTTCACATTACTGGCAAATTGTTTTTATTCTCTAGCTATTTAAATTGGAAACGTTTTCTTTTTATTGCCAGCACTGACATTTGGAAGAGGTAAAACAGACACAATATCCATCACCTAAAGACTTACAACACTGTTTAGGCCCAATTCCAACTGCTTTTGGCAGCTAAACAGTGTTGAGGCTCTTTAGTAGTTTAATTTAAGACCCCCTGCTAATATCATGTCCTGTAGGTCTTTTTACATTACCAACACATGATTTTTTTAAGTAAGCCAATACAGTTAGGAAACTTTTTTATTAGCTTACCTGGTGATAGAAGTAGAAGAGGGCAAAAAAGTGCCTCTATCTCACCTACAGCCATACCACATTGGATAGGCCCAATCTTGTCTGATCTTGGAAGCTAAGCAGTGTTGGGCCTGGTTAGTACTTGGGTGGGAGACCACATGGGAACACCAGGTGCTGTAGGTTTTTTCACATTACTGGCAAATTGTTTTTATTCTCTAGCTATTTAAATTGGAAACGTTTTCTTTTTATTGCCAGCACTGACATTTGGAAGAGGTAAAACAGACACAATATCCATCACCTAAAGACTTACCACACTGTTTAGGCCCAATTCCAACTGCTTTTGGCAGCTAAACAGTGTTGAGGCTCTTTAGTAGTTTAATTTAAGACCCCCTGCTAATATCATGTCCTGTAGGTCTTTTTACATTACCAACACATGATTTTTTTAAGTAAGCCAATACAGTTAGGAAACTTTTTTATTAGCTTACCTGGTGATAGAAGTAGAAGAGGGCAAAAAAGTGCCTGTATCTCACCTACAGCCATACCACATTGGATAAGCCCAATCTCGTCTGATCTTGGAAGCTAAGCAGTGTTGGGCCTGGTTAGTACTTGGGTGGGAGACCACATGGGAACACCAGGTGCCGTAGGTTTTTTCACATTACTGGCAAATTGTTTTTATTCTCTAGCTATTTAAATTGGAAACTTTTTCTTTTTATTGCCAGCACAGACATTTGGAAGAGGACAAACAGACACAATATCCATCACCTAAAGACTTACCACACTGTTTAGGCTCAATTCCAACTGCTTTTGGCAGCTAAACAGTGTTGAGCCTCTTTTGTAGTTTAATTTAAGACCCCCTGCTAATATCATGTCCTGTAGGTCTTTTTACATTACCAACACATGATTTTTTTCAGTAAGCCAATACAGTTAGGAAACTTTTTTATTAGCTTACCTGGTGATAGAAGTAGAAGAGGGCAAATAAGTGCATGTATCTCAGCTACAGCCATACCACATTGGATAGGCCCAATCTCATCTGAACTTATAAGCTAAGCAGTGTTGGGCCTGGTTAGTACTTGGGTGGGAGACCACATGGGAACATCTGGTGCTGTAGGTTTTTTCACATTACTGGCAAATTGTTTTTTTTCTCTAGCTATTTAAATTGGAAACTTTTTCTTTTTATTGCCAGCACAGACATTTGGAAGAGGTCAAACAGACACAAAAGCCATCACCTAAAAGACTTACCACACTGTTTAGGCACAATTCCAACTGCTTTTGGCAGCTAAACAGTGTTGAGCCTCTTTAGTAGTTTAATTTAAGACCCCCTGCTAATATCATGTCCTGTAGGTCTTTTTACATTACCAACACATGATTTTTTTCAGTAAGCCAATACAGTTAGGAAACTTTTTTATTAGCTTACCTGGTGATAGAAGTAGAAGAGGGCAAAAAAGTGCCTGTATCTCACCTACAGCCTAACCACATTGGATAGGCCCAATCTCGTCTGATCTTGGAAGCTAAGCAGTGTTGGGCCTGGTTAGTACTTGGGTGGGAGACCACATGGGAAAACCAGGTGCTGTAGGTTTTTTCACATTACTGGCAAATTGTTTTTATTCTCTAGCTATTTAAATTGGAAACTTTTTCTTTTTATTGCCAGCACTAACATTTGGAAGAGGTAAAACAGACACAATAGCCATCACCTAAAGACTTACCACACTGTTTAGGCCCAATTCCAACTGATTTTGGCAGCTAAACAGTGTTGAGGCTCTTTAGTAGTTTAATTTAAGACCCCCTGCTTATATCATGTCCTGTAGGTCTTTTTACATTACCAACACATGATTTTTTTCAGTAAGCCAATACAGTTAGGAAACTTTTGTATTAGCTTACCTGGTGATAGAAGTAGAAGAGGGCAAAAAAGTGAAGTTAACTCACCTACAGCCATACCACATTGGATAGGCCCAATCTCGTCTGATCTTGGAAGCTAAGCAGTGTTGGGCCTGGTTAGTACTTGGGTGGGAAACCACATGGGAACACCAGGTGCTGTAGGATTTTTCACATTACTGGCAAATTGTTTTTATTCTCTAGCTATTTAAATTGGAAACTTTTTCTTTTTATTGCCAGCACAGACATTTGGAAGAGGTCAAACAGACACAATAGCCATCACCTAAAGACCTACCACACTGTTTAGGCTCAATTCCAACTGCTTTTGGCAGCTAAACAGTGTTGAGCCTCTTTAGTAGTTTAATTTAAGACCCCCTGCTAATATCATGTCCTGTAGGTCTTTTTACATTACCAACACATGATTTTTTTCAGTAAGCCAATACAGTTAGGTAACTTTTTTATTAGCTTACCTGGTGATAGAAGTAGAAGAGGGCAAAAAAGTGCCTGGATCTCACCTACAGCCATACCTCATTGGATAGGCCCAATCTCGTCTGATCTTGGAAGCTAAGCAGTGTTGGGCCTGGTTAGTACTTGGGTAGGAGACCACATGGGAACACCAGGTGCTGTAGGTTTTTTTCACATTACTGGCAAATTGTTTTTATTCTCTAGCTATTTAAATTGGAAACTTTTTCTTTTTATTGCCAGCACTGACATTTGGAAGAGGTAAAACAGACACAATATCCATCACCTAAAGACTAACCACACTGTTTAGGCTCAATTCCAACTGCTTTTGGCAGCTAAACAGTGTTGAGCCTCTTTTGTAGTTTAATTTAAGACCCCCTGCTAATATCATGTCCTGTAGGTCTTTTTACATTACCAACACATGATTTTTTTTAAGTAAGCCAATACAGTTAGGAAACTTTTTTATTAGCTTACCTGGTGATAGAAGTAGAAGAGGGCAAAAAAGTGCCTATATCTCACCTACAGCCATACCACATTGGATAGGCCCAATCTCGTCTGATCTTGGAAGCTAAGCAGTGTTGGGCCTGGTTAGTACTTGGGTGGGAGACCACATGGGAACACTAGGTGCTGTAGATTTTTTCACATTACTGGCAAATTGTTTTTATTCTCTAGCTATTTAAATTGGAAACTTTTTCTTTTTATTGCCAGCACAGACATTTGGAAGAGGTCAAACAGACACAATAGCCATCACCTAAAGACTTACCACACTGTATAGGCTCAATTCCAACTGCTTTTGGCAGCTAAACAGTGTTGAGCCTCTTTTGTAGTTTAATTTAAGACCCCCTGCTAATATCATGTCCTGTAGGTCTTTTTACATTATCAACACATGATTTTTTTCAGTAAGCCAATACAGTTAGGAAACTTTTTTATTAGCTTACCTGGTGATAGAAGTAGAAGAGGGCAAAAAAGTGCCTATATCTCACCTACAGCCATACCACATTGGATAGGCCCAATCTCGTCTGATCTTGGAAGCTAAGCAGTGTTGGGCCTGGTTAGTACTTGGGTGGGAGACCACATGGGAACACCAGGTGCTGTAGGTTTTTTCACATTACTGGCAAATTGTTTTTTATTCTCTAGCTATTTAAATTGGAAACTTTTTCTTTTTATTGCCAACACTGACATTTGGAAGAGGTAAAACAGACACAATATCCATCACCTAAAGACTTACCACATTGTTTAGGCCCAATTCCAACTGCTTTTGGCAGCTAAACAGTGTTGAGGCTCTTTAGTAGTTTAATTTAAGACTCCCTGCTAATATCATGTCTTGTAGGTCTTTTTACATTACCAACACATGATTTTTTTCAGTAAGCCAATACAGTTAGGTAACTTTTTTATTAGCTTACCTGGTGATAGAAGTAGAAGAGGGCAAAAAAGTGCCTGTATCTCACCTACAGCCATACCACATTGGATAAGCCCGATCTTGGAAGCTAAGCAGTGTTGGGCCTGGTTAGTACTTGGGTGGGAGACCACATGGGAACACCAGGTGCCGTAGGTTTTTTCACATTACTGGCAAATTGTTTTTATTCTCTAGCTATTTAAATTGGAAACTTTTTCTTTTTATTGCCAGCACAGACATTTGGAAGAGGACAAACAGACACAATATCCATCACCTAAAGACTTACCACACTGTTTAGGCTCAATTCCAACTGCTTTTGGCAGCTAAACAGTGTTGAGCCTCTTTTGTAGTTTAATTTAAGACCCCCTGCTAATATCATGTCCTGTAGGTCTTTTTACATTACCAACACATGATTTTTTTCAGTAAGCCAATACAGTTAGGAAACTTTTGTATTAGCTTACCTGGTGATAGAAGTAGAAGAGGGCAAATAAGTGCATGTATCTCACCTACAGCCATACCACATTGGATAGGCCCAATCTCATCTGAACTTATAAGCTAAGCAGTGTTGGGCCTGGTTAGTACTTGGGTGGGAGACCACATGGGAACATCTGGTGCTGTAGGTTTTTTCACATTACTGGCAAATTGTTTTTATTCTCTAGCTATTTAAATTGGAAACTTTTTCTTTTTATTGCCAGCACAGACATTTGGAAGAGGTCAAACAGACACAATAGCCATCACCTAAAAGACTTACCACACTGTTTAGGCACAATTCCAACTGCTTTTGGCAGCTAAACAGTGTTGAGCCTCTTTAGTAGTTTAATTTAAGACCCCCTGCTAATATCATGTCCTGTAGGTCTTTTTACATTACCAACACATGATTTTTTTCAGTAAGCCAATACAGTTAGGAAACTTTTTTATTAGCTTACCTGGTGATAGAAGTAGAAGAGGGCAAAAAAGTGCCTGTATCTCACCTACAGCCTATCCACATTGGATAGGCCCAATCTCGTCTGATCTTGGAAGCTAAGCAGTGTTGGGCCTGGTTAGTACTTGGGTGGGAGACCACATGGGAAATCCAGGTGCTGTAGGTTTTTTCACATTACTGGCAAATTGTTTTTATTCTCTAGCTATTTAAATTGGAAACTTTTTCTTTTTATTGCCAGCACAGACATTTGGAAGAGGTCAAACAGACACAATAGCCATCACCTAAAGACCTACCACACTGTTTAGGCTAAATTCCAACTGCTTTTGGCAGCTAAACAGTGTTGAGCCTCTTTAGTAGTTTAATTTAAGACTCCCTGCTAATATCATGTCCTGTAGGTCTTTTTACATTACCAACACATGATTTTTTTCAGTAAGCCAATACAGTTAGGTAACTTTTTTATTAGCTTACCTGGTGATAGAAGTAGAAGAGGGCAAAAAAGTGCCTGGATCTCACCTACAGCCATACCTCATTGGATAGGCCCAATCTCGTCTGATCTTGGAAGCTAAGCAGTGTTGGGCCTGGTTAGTACTTGGGTAGGAGACCACATGGGAACAACAGGTGCTGTAGGTTTTTTCACATTACTGGCAAATTGTTTTTATTCTCTAGCTATTTAAATTGGAAACTTTTTCTTTTTATTGCCAGCACTGACATTTGGAAGAGGTAAAACAGACACAATATCCATCACCTAAAGACTTACCACACTGTTTAGGCTCAATTCCAACTGCTTTTGGCAGCTAAACAGTGTTGAGCCTCTTTTGTAGTTTAATTTAAGACCCCCTGCTAATATCATGTCCTGTAGGTCTTTTTACATTACCAACACATGATTTTTTTTAAGTAAGCCAATACAGTTAGGAAACTTTTTTATTAGCTTACCTGGTGATAGAAGTAGAAGAGGGCAAAAAAGTGCCTATATCTCACCTACAGCCATACCACATTGGATAGGCCCAATCTCGTCTGATCTTGGAAGCTAAGCAGTGTTGGGCCTGGTTAGTACTTGGGTGGGAGACCACATGGGAACACTAGGTGCTGTAGATTTATTCACATTACTGGCAAATTGTTTTTATTCTCTAGCTATTTAAATTGGAAACTTTTTCTTTTTATTGCCAGCACAGACATTTGGAAGAGGTCAAACAGACACAATAGCCATCACCTAAAGACTTACCACACTGTTTAGGCTCAATTCCAACTGCTTTTGGCAGCTAAACAGTGTTGAGCCTCTTTTGTAGTTTAATTTAAGACCCCCTGCTAATATCATGTCCTGTAGGTCTTTTTACATTATCAACACATGATTTTTTTCAGTAAGCCAATACAGTTAGGAAACTTTTTTATTAGCTTACCTGGTGATAGAAGTAGAAGAGGGCAAAAAAGTGCCTATATCTCACCTACAGCCATACCACATTGGATAGGCCCAATCTCGTCTGATCTTGGAAGCTAAGCAGTGTTGGGCCTGGTTAGTACTTGGGTGGGAGACCACATGGGAACACCAGGTGCTGTAGGTTTTTTCACATTACTGGCAAATTGTTTTTTATTCTCTAGCTATTTAAATTGGAAACTTTTTCTTTTTATTGCCAACACTGACATTTGGAAGAGGTCAAACAGACACAATAGCCATCACCTAAAAGACTTACCACACTGTTTAGGCACAATTCCAACTGCTTTTGGCAGCTAAACAGTGTTGAGCCTCTTTAGTAGTTTAATTTAAGACCCCCTGCTAATATCATGTCCTGTAGGTCTTTTTACATTACCAACACATGATTTTTTTCAGTAAGCCAATACAGTTAGGAAACTTTTTTATTAGCTTACCTGGTGATAGAAGTAGAAGAGGGCAAAAAAGTGCCTGTATCTCACCTACAGCCTATCCACATTGGATAGGCCCAATCTCGTCTGATCTTGGAAGCTAAGCAGTGTTGGGCCTGGTTAGTACTTGGGTGGGAGACCACATGGGAAATCCAGGTGCTGTAGGTTTTTTCACATTACTGGCAAATTGTTTTTATTCTCTAGCTATTTAAATTGGAAACTTTTTCTTTTTATTGCCAGCACAGACATTTGGAAGAGGTCAAACAGACACAATAGCCATCACCTAAAGACCTACCACACTGTTTAGGCTAAATTCCAACTGCTTTTGGCAGCTAAACAGTGTTGAGCCTCTTTAGTAGTTTAATTTAAGACTCCCTGCTAATATCATGTCCTGTAGGTCTTTTTACATTACCAACACATGATTTTTTTCAGTAAGCCAATACAGTTAGGTAACTTTTTTATTAGCTTACCTGGTGATAGAAGTAGAAGAGGGCAAAAAAGTGCCTGGATCTCACCTACAGCCATACCTCATTGGATAGGCCCAATCTCGTCTGATCTTGGAAGCTAAGCAGTGTTGGGCCTGGTTTGTACTTGGGTAGGAGACCACATGGGAACAACAGGTGCTGTAGGTTTTTTCACATTACTGGCAAATTGTTTTTATTCTCTAGCTATTTAAATTGGAAACTTTTTCTTTTTATTGCCAGCACTGACATTTGGAAGAGGTAAAACAGACACAATATCCATCACCTAAAGACTTACCACACTGTTTAGGCTCAATTCCAACTGCTTTTGGCAGCTAAACAGTGTTGAGCCTCTTTTGTAGTTTAATTTAAGACCCCCTGCTAATATCATGTCCTGTAGGTCTTTTTACATTACCAACACATGATTTTTTTTAAGTAAGCCAATACAGTTAGGAAACTTTTTTATTAGCTTACCTGGTGATAGAAGTAGAAGAGGGCAAAAAAGTGCCTATATCTCACCTACAGCCATACCACATTGGATAGGCCCAATCTCGTCTGATCTTGGAAGCTAAGCAGTGTTGGGCCTGGTTAGTACTTGGGTGGGAGACCACATGGGAACACTAGGTGCTGTAGATTTATTCACATTACTGGCAAATTGTTTTTATTCTCTAGCTATTTAAATTGGAAACTTTTTCTTTTTATTGCCAGCACAGACATTTGGAAGAGGTCAAACAGACACAATAGCCATCACCTAAAGACTTACCACACTGTTTAGGCTCAATTCCAACTGCTTTTGGCAGCTAAACAGTGTTGAGCCTCTTTTGTAGTTTAATTTAAGACCCCCTGCTAATATCATGTCCTGTAGGTCTTTTTACATTATCAACACATGATTTTTTTCAGTAAGCCAATACAGTTAGGAAACTTTTTTATTAGCTTACCTGGTGATAGAAGTAGAAGAGGGCAAAAAAGTGCCTATATCTCACCTACAGCCATACCACATTGGATAGGCCCTATCTCGTCTGATCTTGGAAGCTAAGCAGTGTTGGGCCTGGTTAGTACTTGGGTGGGAGACCACATGGGAACACCAGGTGCTGTAGGTTTTTTCACATTACTGGCAAATTGTTTTTTATTCTCTAGCTATTTAAATTGGAAACTTTTTCTTTTTATTGCCAACACTGACATTTGGAAGAGGTAAAACAGACACAATATCCATCACCTAAAGACTTACCACATTGTTTAGGCCCAATTCCAACTGCTTTTGGCAGCTAAACAGTGTTGAGGCTCTTTAGTAGTTTAATTTAAGACCCCCTGCTAATATCATGTCCTGTAGGTCTTTTTACATTACCAACACATGATTTTTTTCAGTAAGCCAATACAGTTAGGTAACTTTTTTATTAGCTTACCTGGTGATAGAAGTAGAAGAGGGCAAAAAAGTGCCTGGATCTCACCTACAGCCATACCTCATTGGATAGGCCCAATCTCGTCTGATCTTGGAAGCTAAGCAGTGTTGGGCCTGGTTAGTACTTGGGTAGGAGACCACATGGGAACACCAGGTGCTGTAGGTTTTTTCACATTACTGGCAAATTGTTTTTATTCTCTAGCTATTTAAATTGGAAACTTTTTCTTTTTATTGCCAGCACTGACATTTGGAAGAGGTAAAACAGACACAATATCCATCACCTAAAGACTTACCACACTGTTTAGGCTCAATTCCAACTGCTTTTGGCAGCTAAACAGTGTTGAGCCTCTTTTGTAGTTTAATTTAAGACCCCCTGCTAATATCATGTCCTGTAGGTCTTTTTACATTACCAACACATGATTTTTTTCAGTAAGCCAATACAGTTAGGAAACTTTTGTATTAGCTTACCTGGTGATAAAAGTAGAAGAGGGCAAAAAAGTGCCTATATCTCACCTACAGCCATACCACATTGGATAAGCCCAATCTCGTCTGATCTTGGAAGCTAAGCAGTGTTGGGCCTGGTTAGTACTTGGGTGGGAGACCACATGGGAACACCAGGTGCTGTAGGTTTTTTCACATTACTGGCAAATTGTTTTTATTCTCTAGCTATTTAAATTGGAAACTTGTTCTTTTTATTGCCAGCACAAACATTTGGAAGAGTTCAAACAGACACAATAGCCATCACCTAAAGACTTACCACACTGTTTAGGCCCAATTCCAACTGCTTTTGGCAGCTAAACAGTGTTGAGCCTCTTTAGTAGTTTAATTTAAGACCCCCTGCTAATATCATGTCCTGTAGGTATTTTTACATTACCAACACATGATTTTTTTCAGTAAGCCAATACAGTTAGGAAACTTTTTTATTAGCTTACCTGGTGATAGAAGTAGAAGAGGGCAAAAAAGTGCCTGTATCTCACCTACAGCCATACCACATTGGATAGGCCCAATCTCATCTGATCTTATAAGCTAAGCAGTGTTGGGCCTGGTTAGTACTTGGGTGGGAGACCACGTGGGAACACCAGGTGCTGTAGGTTTTTTCTCATTACTGGCAAATTGTTTTTATTCTCTAGCTATTTAAATTGGAAACTTTTTCTTTTTATTGCCAGCACAGACATTTGGAAGAGGTCAAACAGACACAATAGCCATCACCTAAAGACTTACCACACTGTTTAGGCACAATTCCAACTGCTTTTGGCAGCTAAACAGTGTTGAGCCTCTTTAGTAGTTTAATTTAAGACCCCCTGCTAATATCATGTCCTGTAGGTATTTTTACATTACCAACACATGATTTTTTTCAGTAAGCCAATACAGTTAGGAAACTTTTTTATTAGCTTACCTGGTGATAGAAGTAGAAGAGGGCAAAAAAGTGCCTGTATCTCACCTACAGCCATACCACATTGGATAGGCCCAATCTCATCTGATCTTATAAGCTAAGCAGTGTTGGGCCTGGTTAGTACTTGGGTGGGAGACCACGTGGGAACACCAGGTGCTGTAGGTTTTTTCTCATTACTGGCAAATTGTTTTTATTCTCTAGCTATTTAAATTGGAAACTTTTTCTTTTTATTGCCAGCACAGACATTTGGAAGAGGTCAAACAGACACAATAGCCATCACCTAAAGACTTACCACACTGTTTAGGCACAATTCCAACTGCTTTTGGCAGCTAAACAGTGTTGAGCCTCTTTAGTAGTTTAATTTAAGACCCCCTGCTAATATCATGTCCTGTAGGTATTTTTACATTACCAACACATGATTTTTTTCAGTAAGCCAATACAGTTAGGAAACTTTTTTATTAGCTTACCTGGTGATAGAAGTAGAAGAGGGCAAAAAAGTGCCTGTATCTCACCTACAGCCATACCACATTGGATAGGCCCAATCTCATCTGATCTTATAAGCTAAGCAGTGTTGGGCCTGGTTAGTACTTGGGTGGGAGACCACGTGGGAACACCAGGTGCTGTAGGTTTTTTCTCATTACTGGCAAATTGTTTTTATTCTCTAGCTATTTAAATTGGAAACTTTTTCTTTTTATTGCCAGCACAGACATTTGGAAGAGGTCAAACAGACACAATAGCCATCACCTAAAGACTTACCACACTGTTTAGGCACAATTCCAACTGCTTTTGGCAGCTAAACAGTGTTGAGCCTCTTTAGTAGTTTAATTTAAGACCCCCTGCTAATATCATGTCCTGTAGGTCTTTTTACATTACCAACACATGATTTTTTTCAGTAACCCAATACAGTTAGGAAACTTTTTTATTAGCTTACCTGGTGATAGAAGTAGAAGAGGGCAAAAAAGTGCCTCTATCTCAGCTACAGCCATACCACATTGGATAGGCCCAATCTTGTCTGATCTTGGAAGCTAAGCAATGTTGGGCCTGGTTAGTACTTGGGTGGGAGACCACATGGGAACACCAGGTGCTGTAGGTTTTTTCACATTACTGGCAAATTGTTTTTATTCTCTAGCTATTTAAATTGGAAACGTTTTCTTTTTATTGCCAGCACTGACATTTGGAAGAGGTAAAACAGACACAATATCCATCACCTAAAGACTTACCACACTGTTTAGGCCCAATTCCAACTGCTTTTGGCAGCTAAACAGTGTTGAGGCTCTTTAGTAGTTTAATTTAAGACCCCCTGCTAATATCATGTCCTGTAGGTCTTTTTACATTACCAACACATGATTTTTTTTAAGTAAGCCAATACAGTTAGGAAACTTTTTTATTAGCGTACCTGGTGATAGAAGTAGAAGAGGGCAAAAAAGTGCCTGTATCTCACCTACAGCCATACCACATTGGATAGGCCCAATCTCGTCTGATCTTGGAAGCTAAGCAGTGTTGGGCCTGGTTAGTACTTGGGTGGGAGACCACATGGGAACACCAGGTGCCGTAGGTTTTTTCACATTACTGGCAAATTGTTTTTATTCTCTAGCTATTTAAATTGGAAACGTTTTCTTTTTATTGCCAGCACAGACATTTGGAAGAGGTCAAACAGACACAATATCCATCACCTAAAGACTTACCACACTGATTAGGCTCAATTCCAACTGCTTTTGGCAGCTAAACAGTGTTGAGCCTCTTTTGTAGTTTAATTTAAGACCCCCTGCTAATATCATGTCCTGTAGGTCTTTTTACATTACCAACACATGATTTTTTTCAGTAAGCCAATACAGTTAGGAAACTTTTTTATTAGCTTACCTGGTGATAGAAGTAGAAGAGGGCAAAAAAGTGCCGGTATCTCACCTACAGCCATACCACATTGGATAGGCCCAATCTCGTCTGATCTTGGAAGCTAAGCAGTGTTGGGCCTGGTTAGTACTTGGGTGGGAGACCACATGGGAAATCCAGGTGCTGTAGGTTTTTTCACATTACTGGCAAATTGTTTTTATTCTCTAGCTATTTAAATTGGAAACTTTTTCTTTTTATTGCCAGCACAGACATTTGGAAGAGGTCAAACAGACACAATAGCCATCACCTAAAGACTTACCACACTGTTTAGGCTCAATTCCAACTGCTTTTGGCAGCTAAACAGTGTTGAGCCTCTTTAGTAGTTTAATTTAAGACCCCCTGCTAATATCATGTCCTGTAGGTCTTTTTACATTACCAACACATGATTTTTTTCAGTAAGCCAATACAGTTAGGTAACTTTTTTATTAGCTTACCTGGTGATAGAAGTAGAAGAGGGCAAAAAAGTGCCTGGATCTCACCTACAGCCATACCTCATTGGATAGGCCCAATCTCGTCTGATCTTGGAAGCTAAGCAGTGTTGGGCCTGGTTAGTACTTGGGTAGGAGACCACATGGGAACACCAGGTGCTGTAGGTTTTTTCACATTACTGGCAAATTGTTTTTATTCTCTAGCTATTTAAATTGGAAACTTTTTCTTTTTATTGCCAGCACTGACATTTGGAAGAGGTAAAACAGACACAATATCCATCACCTAAAGACTTACCACACTGTTTAGGCTCAATTCCAACTGCTTTTGGCAGCTAAACAGTGTTGAGCCTCTTTTGTAGTTTAATTTAAGACCCCCTGCTAATATCATGTCCTGTAGGTCTTTTTACATTACCAACACATGATTTTTTTTAAGTAAGCCAATACAGTTAGGAAACTTTTTTATTAGCTTACCTGGTGATAGAAGTAGAAGAGGGCAAAAAAGTGCCTGTATCTCACCTACAGCCATACCACATTGGATAGGCCCAATCTCGTCTGATCTTGGAAGCTAAGCAGTGTTGGGCCTGGTTAGTACTTGGGTGGGAGACCACATGGGAACACCAGGTGCCGTAGGTTTTTTCACATTACTGGCAAATTGTTTTTATTCTCTAGCTATTTAAATTGGAAACGTTTTCTTTTTATTGCCAGCACAGACATTTGGAAGAGGTCAAACAGACACAATATCCATCACCTAAAGACTTACCACACTGTTTAGGCTCAATTCCAACTGCTTTTGGCAGCTAAACAGTGTTGAGCCTCTTTTGTAGTTTAATTTAAGACCCCCTGCTAATATCATGTCCTGTAGGTCTTTTTACATTACCAACACATGATTTTTTTCAGTAAGCCAATACAGTTAGGAAACTTTTTTATTAGCTTATCTGGTGATAGAAGTAGAAGATGGCAAAAAAGTGCCTATATCTCACCTACAGCCATACCACATTGGATAGGCCCAATCTCGTCTGATCTTGGAAGCTAAGCAGTGTTGGGCCTGGTTAGTACTTGGGTGGGAGACCACATGGGAACACCAGGTGCTGTAGGTTTTTTCACATTACTGGCAAATTGTTTTTATTCTCTAGCTATTTAAATTGGAAACTTTTTCTTTTTATTGCCAGCACTGACATTTGGAAGAGGTAAAACAGACACAATATCCATCACCTAAAGACTTACCACACTGTTTAGGCTCAATTCCAACTGCTTTTGGCAGCTAAACAGTGTTGAGCCTCTTTTGTAGTTTAATTTAAGACCCCCTGCTAATATCATGTCCTGTAGGTCTTTTTACATTACCAACACATGATTTTTTTTAAGTAAGCCAATACAGGTAGGAAACTTTTTTATTAGCTTACCTGGTGATAGAAGTAGAAGAGGGCAAAAAAGTGCCTGTATCTCACCTACAGCCATACCACATTGGATAGGCCCAATCTCGTCTGATCTTGGAAGCTAAGCAGTGTTGGGCCTGGTTAGTACTTGGGTGGGAGACCACATGGGAACACCAGGTGCCGTAGGTTTTTTCACATTACTGGCAAATTGTTTTTATTCTCTAGCTATTTAAATTGGAAACGTTTTCTTTTTATTGCCAGCACAGACATTTGGAAGAGGTCAAACAGACACAATATCCATCACCTAAAGACTTACCACACTGTTTAGGCTCAATTCCAACTGCTTTTGGCAGCTAAACAGTGTTGAGCCTCTTTTGTAGTTTAATTTAAGACCCCCTGCTAATATCATGTCCTGTAGGTCTTTTTACATTACCAACACATGATTTTTTTCAGTAAGCCAATACAGTTAGGAAACTTTTTTATTAGCTTATCTGGTGATAGAAGTAGAAGATGGCAAAAAAGTGCCTATATCTCACCTACAGCCATACCACATTGGATAGGCCCAATCTCGTCTGATCTTGGAAGCTAAGCAGTGTTGGGCCTGGTTAGTACTTGGGTGGGAGACCACATGGGAACACCAGGTGCTGTAGGTTTTTTCACATTACTGGCAAATTGTTTTTATTCTCTAGCTATTTAAATTGGAAACTTTTTCTTTTTATTGCCAGCACAGACATTTGGAAGAGGTCAAACAGACACAATAGCCATCACCTAAAGACTTACCACACTGTTTAGGCACAATTCCAACTGCTTTTGGCAGCTAAACAGTGTTGAGCCTCTTTAGTAGTTTAATTTAAGACCCCCTGCTAATATCATGTCCTGTAGGTCTTTTTACATTACCAACACATGATTTTTTTCAGTAAGCCAATACAGTTAGGAAACTTTTTTATTAGCTTACCTGGTGATAGAAGTAGAAGAGGGCAAAAAAGTGCCTGTATCTCACCTACAGCCATACCACATTGGATAGGCCCAATCTCGTCTGATCTTGGAAGCTAAGCAGTGTTGGGCCTGGTTAGTACTTGGGTGGGAGACCACATGGGAAATCCAGGTGCTGTAGGTTTTTTCACATTACTGGCAAATTGTTTTTATTCTCTAGCTATTTAAATTGGAAACTTTTTCTTTTTATTGCCAGCACTAACATTTGGAAGAGGTAAAACAGACACAATAGCCATCACCTAAAGACTTACCACACTGTTTAGGCACAATTCCAACTGCTTTTGGCAGCTAAACAGTGTTGAGCCTCTTTAGTAGTTTAATTTAAGACCCCCTGCTAATACCATGTCCTGTAGGTCTTTTTACATTACCAACACATGATTTTTTTCAGTAAGCCAATACAGTTAGGAAACTTTTGTATTAGCTTACCTGGTGATAGAAGTAGAAGAGGGCAAAAAAGTGAAGTTAACTCACCTACAGCCATACCACATTGGATAGGCCCAATCTCGTCTGATCTTGGAAGCTAAGCAGTGTTGGGCCTGGTTAGTACTTGGGTGGGAAACCACATGGGAACACCAGGTGCTGTAGGATTTTTCACATTACTGGCAAATTGTTTTTATTCTCTAGCTATTTAAATTGGAAACTTTTTCTTTTTATTGCCAGCACAGACATTTGGAAGAGGTCAAACAGACACAATAGCCATCACCTAAAGACCTACCACACTGTTTAGGCTCAATTCCAACTGCTTTTGGCAGCTAAACAGTGTTGAGCCTCTTTAGTAGTTTAATTTAAGACCCCCTGCTAATATCATGTCCTGTAGGTCTTTTTACATTACCAACACATGATTTTTTTCAGTAAGCCAATACAGTTAGGAAACTTTTTTATTAGCTTACCTGGTGATAGAAGTAGAAGAGGGCAAAAAAGTGCCTCTATCTCACCTACAGCCATACCACATTGGATAGGCCCAATCTTGTCTGATCTTGGAAGCTAAGCAGTGTTTGGCCTGGTTAGTACTTGGGTGGGAGACCACATGGGAACACCAGGTGCTGTAGGTTTTTTCACATTACTGGCAAATTGTTTTTATTCTCTAGCTATTTAAATTGGAAACTTTTTCTTTTTATTGCCAGCACAGACATTTGGAAGAGGTCAAACAGACACAATAGCCATCACCTAAAGACTTACCACACTGTTTAGGCCCAATTCCAACTGCTTTTGGCAGCTAAACAGTGTTGAGCCTCTTTAGTAGTTTAATTTAAGACCCCCTGCTAATATCATGTCCTGTAGGTCTTTTTACATTACCAACACATGATTTTTTTCAGTAAGCCAATACAGTTAGGAAACTTTTTTATTAGCCTACCTGGTGATAGAAGTAGAAGAGGGCAAAAAAGTGCCTGTATCTCACCTACAGCCATACCACATTGGATAGGCCCAATCTCGTCTGATCTTGGAAGCTAAGCAGTGTTGGGCCTGGTTAGTACTTGGGTGGGAGACCACATGGGAACACCAGGTGCTGTAGGTTTTTTCACATTACTGGCAAATTGTTTTTATTCTCTAGCTATTTAACCCCTTCCCGACATTTGACCTACATGGTCATGGTCGGGATGTACTTCCCGACGCATGGCATAAATGTACGTCATGCATTTAAAGTGTCACCGCCTCTATAGACGCGGTGACAGAGGGGAGATGGCTGCTGTCCCCCCCCATCGGCGATCGCTGCGATTGGCTGTTCAAATGTGAACAACCAATTGCAGCGTTTTCTGTGTACCGGCGAATAACGGCGCTCGTTGACACAGGGATCGGTGGTGATTGGTGCTGTTAAGTACAGCACCAATCACCACCGGGTGTAAAGGGGTCACTGGTGGTCACCCCACCTCACCCCACCTGCCCCCAAGGCTGTGATTGGTCCGTCGGACCGACAGACCAATCACAGCCATTGCACCTCAGTGAAAGTAACGGAGACCGCCCTGCCGCCGCCATTCCGGTCAGGAACAGCATGCAGAGCGGTCTCCGTGCCCATCTGTCCCCCTATCTGACCTATCTGACCTCGATCAGCGTTGGTGGTGTGGTGGCATCCGTGCTGCCTGCTTCTGCAGCATCATAGTAAAATATAATTTTGTCTCTCCTGCCCCCTGTGGCTGATTGCAGTGCAGACGGGCTTAACCCTCTGCACTGCTTTTTTTCCTGCCCCCCATTTGTGCTGATCAGTATTAACTGTCCCCCTATCTGACCTCGATCAGCGTTGGTGGTGTGGTGGCATCCGTGCTGCCTGCTTCTGCTGCTGCAGCATCATAGTAAAATATAATTCTGTCTCTCCTGCCCCCTGTGGCTGATTGCAGTGCAGACGGGCTTAACCCTCTGCACTGCTTTTTTTCCTGCCCCCATTTGTGCTGATCAGTATTAACTGCCCCCCTATGTGACCTATCTGACCTCGATCAGCGTTGGTGGTGTGGTGGCATCCGTGCTGCCTGCTGCCTGCTTCTGCAGCATCATAGTA
This sequence comes from Crinia signifera, assembly GCF_055691185.1. Lineage (NCBI taxonomy): Eukaryota > Metazoa > Chordata > Amphibia > Anura > Myobatrachidae > Crinia > Crinia signifera. Next base: position 59,034,974 of record NC_139222.1, read on the forward strand.
AAATATAATTTTGTCTCTCCTGCCCCCTGTGGCTGATTGCAGTGCAGACGTACATCACTGATCAGCATTTTTGGCACAGGGTTGATCTAATTTTTTTTTTGGATCAAATTCCTGTTGCCTTTGACTGATCAGCAGTTTTTTAAAAAAAATTTTTTTTTTATTGTGCTGTGGGGTCTTTTTTTTAAATTTGTTTACACCCACGGTGATTTTGTGGGTGTCCTGTGGCCGCTGATCAGTGACGGACGTTACTGACCAACATCTGTGCTCAATTTTTGGCGCAGGAGCTTTTTTTTTTTTCTTTTAACCCCTTCAAGGTTGTACCAAAAGCTGCCTTGAAGCTGCTGCCCCTTAAGTGCACTTACACGTGTTAAAGCACTACATACACACTACATACCCCCCGTGTTGAAATAAAGTTTGTACCCCCCCTACACTATACACGTGTTGAAACACTACAATTACACAAACACAAAAATAATAAAAATGTCCCAATCATCCCAAAGACTGTTTTCAGCGGAGGAGGCATATGCCCTTATTGCCTCTGACACAGCCAGTGATGTAAGCGATGAATTTGCATTCGTCTTAAGCTCCTCTTCCTCCTCTAGTGATGAGGGACCCCCTCAAAGACGCCCCCGTAGAGCAGCTGAGACCCCCCCCCCAAATGATTGATCCCGTATGGACCCCACCACCAGACAATTTTGAGCCCCAGGTTCCTGAGTTTTTGGCCAACCCAGGAATCCAATTTGATACTACAGGCCTCAAAGAAATTGACTTTTTAAAAGTATTTTTCTCTGATGATTTTATAAATTTAATGGTGGACCAAAGTAATTTATATGCCCAGCAGTTTATTGCTCAAAACCCCACGTCATCATTTGCTAGGTGGACCCCTGTAGATGCAGTAGAGATGATGACGTTTTGGGGTCTGGTGTTACATATGGGCATAGTTAAAAAGCCAGAAATTAGACAATATTGGAGTACAGATGTTCTGTACAGCACCCCACTTCATCGTATGGCCATGACCCGGACTCGTTTTGAGACAATCCTTAAATTTTTGCATTACAACGATAATGCACAGTGCCCACCCAGAGATGATCCCACCTTTGACCGGCTATTCAAAGTCAGGCCGGTCATTGATCATTTCAGCGCCAAATTTGCTGAGATGTACATCCCCGAAAAATTCATTTGTGTAGACGAGTCACTTATACATTTTAAAGGAAGGGTTAAATTCCGCCAGTACCTTCCCAATAAGAGGGCAAGGTATGGCATAAAAATGTATAAGCTGTGCGAAAGTACCTCAGGGTACACCCACAGGTTTAGGGTATATGAAGGGAAGGACACAAGAATTGAACCGCCAGAATGCCCCCCCTCCCTCGTAGGTGTTAGTGGAAAGATTGTCTGGGATTTAGTGCACCCATTCCTGGATAAGGGTTATCACCTCTATGTGGATAACTTTTACACCAGCATCCCCCTGTTTAAGGCCCTTGGTTCAAGAGGTACAGCAGCTTGCGGTACTGTGCGCAAGAACCAAAGAGGCCTCCCAAAAACGCACGTTGCCCAAGTAATGAGAAAGGGTGAAAGCAGGGCACAATCCACCGAAAATATGTTGTTGGTCAAATATAAGGACAAGAGGGATGTCCTTATACTGACAACAATTCACGGAGACAGTACCACCTCCGTCCCTGTACGAGGTACCAGTACCCACACCTCAAAACCTATTTGTATCCTAGATTACAATAAGTACATGGGCGGAGTGGATCTTTCAGATCAGGTACTGAAGCCGTACAGTGCCCTGCGGAAAACAAAAATATGGTATAAGAAGCTGGCCGTGTATATCATCCAGATGGCACTGTATAATGCTTACGTACTATTCCGTTCTACCAGCCAGACGGGGACATTTATGCACTTTCAAGAGGAAGTCATAAAGGGCCTAATATTTGGGAACCAGCAGGCAGAGGTCCCCAGTACTTCTAGTACTGGCCCCCGTATTGTATCAGGGCAGCATTTTCCTAACGAAATCCCCTCCACTGGAAAAAAGGGCAGGACACAAAAAAGGTGCAAAGTTTGCTATAAAAAGGGAATAAGAAAGCAAACTATTTTCCAGTGTGAAACTTGCCCCGACAAACCCGGCCTATGTATGAAGGAGTGTTTTAAAATATACCACACATCTATGGATTATTAGGTTCATCATTTCACCGTGCTTCGGGGGTCTTGCTAATGCGACATAGCACCCACTATTCATTCCACCAGAATCTGTGCTGCAAAATCCAAATATCACTCCTTCCCTTCTGAGTCCTGCCATGCACCCAAATGGTATTTTTTGGTCACATATGAGGCATTGCCGTACTCGGGAGAAATTGCGGCACAGATTTTGGGGTGCTTTGTCTCCTTCATTCCTTGTGAAAATGAAAAATTTTGAGCCAGAACTGCATTTTTGTGTAAAAAAATGTAATTTTTCATTTTCACAGCAAAGTTGTACCAAAATTGGTGAAACCCCTGGGGGTTTGAAATGTACACTATACCCCTAGATGAATTCCCTGAGGGGTGTAGTTTGCAAAATGGGGTCACTTGTGGGGGGGTTCCACTGTATTGGTGCTTCGGGGGTCTTGCTAATGCGACATAGCACCCACCATTCATTCCACCAGAATCTGTGCTGCAAAATCCAAATATCACTCCTTCCCTTCTGAGTCCTGCCCTGCACCCAAATGGTATTTTTTGGTCACATATGAGGCATTGCCGTACTCGGGAGAAATTGCGGCACAGATTTTGGGGTGCTTTGTCTCCTTCATTCCTTGTGAAACTGAAAAATTTTGAGCCAGAACTGCATTTTTGTGTAAAAAAATGTAATTTTTCATTTTCACAGCCCAGTTGTACCAAAATTGGTGAAACCCCTGGGGGTTTGAAATGTACACTATACCCCTAGATGAATTCCCTGAGGGGTGTAGTTTGCAAAATGGGGTCACTTGTGGGGGGGTTCCACTGTATTGGTGCTTCGGGGGTCTTGCTAATGCGACATAGCACCCACCATTCATTCCACCAGAATCTGTGCTGCAAAATCCAAATATCACTCCTTCCCTTCTGAGTCCTGCCATGCACCCAAATGGTATTTTTTGGTCACATATGAGGCATTGCCGTACTCGGGAGAAATTGCGGCACAGATTTTGGGGTGCTTAGTCTCCTTCATTGCTTGTGAAAATGAAACATTTTGAGCCAGAACTGCATTTTTGTGTAAAAAAATGTAATTTTTCATTTTCACAGCCCAGTTGTACCAAAATTGGTGAAACCCCTGGGGGTTTGAAATGTACACTATACCCCTAGATGAATTCCCTGAGGGGTGTAGTTTGCAAAATGGGATCACCTGTGGGGGAGGTTCCTAACTTTTAGCATCTTATGGTGCCTAGAAACCTACATGGTGCCTAAAAAAAAATCTCATAAAAAGGAGGCTCCAAAATCAAGTAGGTGCTCCTTCTATTATGAAGCCTGTGGTTTGGTCAACGTGCACACTAGGGCCACATATAGGATATTTATGAAAACAAAAGAATTGGGGGAATCAATTTTTAGTCACATTTCTATAGTAAAATCTACTGTGTTCCTTAGAAAAATGTATTAAAATTTAAAATCTGCTAAAAAAATGAAATTTTGAAATTTCACCTACACTTTGTTTTTATTCCTGTGAAACATTAAAGGGTTAACAAACTTCCAAAATGCTGTTTTGAATACTGTGAGGGGTGCAGTTTTTGAAATGGCATCATGTATGGGGGTGTCTCACATACAAGTCCCTCAAAGTCACATCAGAACTGAACTGGTCCCTAAAAAAATCAGTGTTTGAAATTTTCTTGAAAATATGAGAATTTGCTATTCATATTTTAAGCCTCCTAGTGTCCAAAAAAATTAAAAGGAGGTTGAAATTATGATGGCAACATAAAGTAGACATATGGTCTTTGTAAGTTATTAACTATTTTGAGTGGTATGATTATTTGTCTCACAAGCAGAAAATTTAACATTTTGCAAATTGCAAAATTTTCAATTTTTTTATGACATTTTGGTATTTTTCACAAATAAACACAGACTGTATCGACCAAAATTTACCACTAACTTAAAGTACAATGTGTCACGAGAAAACAATCTCAAAATCACTGGGATAAGTAAAAGCAATAAAAAGTTATCCCCACATAAAGTGATACATGTCAGATTTGAAAAAAAGGGCTCTGACAGGAAGGCAAAAACAGGCTGCGGCGGTAAGGGGTTAAAGACGCACATTTCTGGCCCCCCAAAAATGGGCATTTCAAATGAGAAATGAGTCCAATGAACAAAATTGGGTGAATAAGTATGTATTTCAGGGGTGAGTTAGCAGGTTATTGGGGAAGTAAGTCCTGATATTTTTGGAGGTTGCAGGGGCCACTACACCATTCAAAATAGGCAGGCTTTAGCATATGCAGTTAGGCCCTGTAGGATGATTTTACCTAAAAATTGCCCCAAACACTCAAACGGGCTTGTATCTGGGAAGGGAAAATATGGGAAACATGACTTAGACACCAAATGATACACTGTATGCCATGTTTCCAAATTTTTATGCACAGTTGTTACAGCATGAAGCGAATGCATGTGAATATACAAAGGTGCATTGCATTAAACAAGTCCAATGAGCGTCCCAAAATGGCCGGCCTGCCTGCTTTCATCCTTCAATTGTTCTAAATTTTTCATTACCCAATGAGCTGAGGTGTAGTCTTAGCCAGTGGTACCATCAGGGAGGTGTGTAAAGCACTTTAGGCTAGACAGCCAATCAGCTGCCAGCTTCCATCTGTCAATCAAATACAGCAGCCAATCAGAAAGCTGCCCATTGATCAGCAGGCCCTTTATGACATCACAGACAGACCCTCAGAACTATCTGTGCATGTCTAATGGCTGGCTGTCAGTTGGGCGGGTGGGTGGCAGAGGGAGGGGATGTCTGTCTCGTTTCTCCTGAAAATTGCGGTTTTTCTGCGTTTACGGGAAAAGTTGAGGTCCGACGCGCAAAAGTGGGGTATCGTAGAAATCACCTTTTAAAGACGCACATTTCTGGCCCCCCAAAAATCGGCATTTCAAATGAGAAATGAGTCCAATTAACAAAATAGGGTCAATAAGTATGTATTTCAGGGGTGAGTTAGCAGGTTATTGGGGAAGTAAGTCCTGATATTTTTGGAGGTTGCAGGGGCCACTACACCATTCAAAATAGGCAGGCTTTAGCATATGCAGTTAGGCCCTGTAGGATGATTTTAGCTAAAAATTGCCCCAAACACTCAAACGGGCTTGTATCTGGGAAGGGAAAATATGGGAAACATGACTTAGACACCAAATGATACACTGTATGCCATGTTTCCAAATTTTTATGCACAGTTGTTACAGCATGAAGCGAATGCATGTGAATATACAAAGGTGCATTGCATTAAACAAGTCCAATGAGCGTCCCAAAATGGCCGGCCTGCCTGCTTTCATCCTTCAATTGTTCTAAATTTTTCATTACCCAATGAGCTGAGGTGTAGTCTTAGCCAGTGGTACCATCAGGGAGGTGTGTAAAGCACTTTAGGCTAGACAGCCAATCAGCTGCCAGCTTCCATCTGTCAATCAAATACAGCAGCCAATCAGAAAGCTGCCCATTGATCAGCAGGCCCTTTATGACATCACAGACAGACCCTCAGAACTATCTGTGCATGTCTAATGGCTGGCTGTCAGTTGGGCGGGTGGGTGGCAGAGGGAGGGGATGTCTGTCTCGTTTCTCCTGAAAATTGCGTTTTTTCTGCGTTTACGGGAAAAGTTGAGGTCCGACGCGCAAAAGTGGGGTATCGTAGAAATCACCTTTTAAAGACGCACATTTCTGGCCCCCCAAAAATCGGCATTTCAAATGAGAAATGAGTCCAATTAACAAAATAGGGTCAATAAGTATGTATTTCAGGGGTGAGTTAGCAGGTTATTGGGGAAGTAAGTCCTGATATTTTTGGAGGTTGCAGGGGCCACTACACCATTCAAAATAGGCAGGCTTTAGCATATGCAGTTAGGCCCCGTAGGATGATTTTAGCTAAAAAGTGCCCCAAACACTCAAACGGGCTAGTATCTGGGAAGGGAAAATATGGGAAACATGACTTAGACACCAAATGATACACTGTATGCCATGTTTCCAAATTTTTATGCACAGTGGTTACAGCATGAAGCGAATGCATGTGAAAATACAAAGGTGCATTGCATTAAACAAGTCCAATGAGCGTCCCAAAATGGCCGGCCTGCCTGCTTTCATCCATCAATTGTTCTAAATTTTTCATTACCCAATGAGCTGAGGTGGAGTCTTAGCCAGTGGTACCATCAGGGAGGTGTGTAAAGCACTTTAGGCTAGACAGCCAATCAGCTGCCAGCTTCCATCTGTCAATCAAATACAGCAGCCAATCAGAAAGCTGCCCATTGATCAGCAGGCCCTTTATGACATCACAGACAGACCCTCAGAACTATCTGTGCATGTCTAATGGCTGGCTGTCAGTTGGGCGGGTGGGTGGCAGAGGGAGGTAATGTCTGTCTCGTTTCTCCTGAAAATTGCGTTTTTTCTGCGTTTACGGGAAAAGTTGAGGTCCGACGCGCAAAAGTGGGGTATCGTAGAAATCACCTTTTAAAGACGCACATTTCTGGCCACCCAAAAATCGGCATTTCAAATGAGAAATGAGTCCAATTAACAAAATAGGGTGAATAAGTATGTATTTCAGGGGTGAGTTAGCAGGTTATGGGGAAGTAAGTCCTGATATTTTTGGAGGTTGCAGGGGCCACTACACCATTCAAAATAGGCAGGCTTTAGCATATGCAGTTAGGCCCTGTAGGATGATTTTAGCTAAAAAGTGCCCCAAACACTCAAACGGGCTTGTATCTGGGAAGGGAAAATATGGGAAACATGACTTAGACACCAAATGATACACTGTATGCCATGTTTCCAAATTTTTATGCACAGTGGTTACAGCATGAAGCGAATGCATGTGAATATACAAAGGTGCATTGCATTAAACAAGTCCACTGAGCGTCCCAAAATGGCCGGCCTGCCTGCTTTCATCCATCAATTGTTCTAAATTTTTCATTACCCAATGAGCTGAGGTGGAGTCTTAGCCAGTGGTACCATCAGGGAGGTGTGTAAAGCACTTTAGGCTAGACAGCCAATCAGCTGCCAGCTTCCATCTGTCAATCAAATACAGCAGCCAATCAGAAAGCTGCCCATTGATCAGCAGGCCCTTTATGACATCACAGACAGACCCTCAGAACTATCTGTGCATGTCTAATGGCTGGCTGTCAGTTGGGCGGGTGGGTGGCAGAGGGAGGGGATGTCTGTCTCGTTTCTCCTGAAAATTGCGTTTTTTCTGCGTTTACGGGAAAAGTTGAGGTCCGACGCGCAAAAGTGGGGTATCGTAGAAATCACCTTTTAAAGACGCACATTTCTGGCCGACCAAAAATGGGCATTTCAAATGAGAAATGAGTCCAATGAACAAAATATGGTGAATAAGTATGTATTTCAGGGGTGAGTTAGCAGGTTATTGGGGAAGTAAATCCTGATATTTTTGAAAGTTGCAGGGGCAATTACATCATTCAAAATAGGCAGGCTATAGCATATGCAGTTAGGCCCTGCAGGCTGATTTTAGCTAAAAAGTGCCCCAAACACTCAAACGGGCTTGTATCTGGGAAGGGAAAATATGGGAAACATGACTTAGACACCAAATGATACACTGTATGCCATGTTTCCAAATTTTTATGCACAGTGGTTACAGCATGAAGCGAATACATGTGAAAATACAAAGGTGCATTGCATTAAACAAGTCCAATGAGCGTCCCAAAATGGCCGGCCTGCCTGCTTTCATTCATCAATTGTTCTAAATTTTTCATTACCCAATGAGCTGAGGTGGAGTCTTAGCCAGTGGTACCATCAGGGAGGTGTGTAAAGCACTTTAGGCTAGACAGCCAATCAGCTGCCATCTGTCAATCAAATACAGCAGCCAATCAGAAAGCTGCCCATTGATCAGCAGGCCTTTTATGACATCACAGACAAACCCTCAGAACTATCTGTGCATGTCTAATGGCTGGCTGTCAGTTGGGCGGGTGGGTGGCAGAGGGAGGGGATGTCTGTCTCGTTTCTCCTGAAAAATGCGGTTTTTCTGCGTTTACGGGAAAAGTTGAGGTTCGACGCGCAAAAGTGGGGTATCGTAGAAATCACCTTTTAAAGACGCACATTTCTGGCCCCCCAAAAATGGGCATTTCAAATGAGAAATGAATCCAATTAACAAAATAGGGTGAATAAGTATGTATTTCAGGGGTGAGTTAGCAGGTTATTGGGGAAGTAAGTCCTGATATTTTTGGAGGTTGCAGGGGCCACTAGACCATTCAAAATAGGCAGGCTTTAGCATATGCAGTTAGGCCCCGTAGGATGATTTTAGCTAAAAAGGGTACTTGTGTATTTTGGCGGCGCCCACGATGAGGATCGCGTCCATCGTGTGTGAAAAATCGGGTCCATCGCATCCATCGTGTCGCGTCGTGTACATTAACATGGCACACGACGCGACCGACGCGATTTCTCCATAGGCTTCAATGTTAAAATATTTTAACATTGAAATCGTGTCGGTCGCGTCGGTCTTGTGCCATTATAATGGCACAAGATAAGATGGACTTGATAAAGTCCATTTTACATGGAATAAAATGGGAAATGGGCCAATATGGCCCATTTTTCATTGTATATGTCCCCGTCATGTCCAAATATAACTGCCCCCCCATTGTGAGCGGCACCCCAGTATTGACGTCAACCCGAAGCGTGGCGAGCGTAGCGAGCCCGCGAGGGGCGGCGGTGCGCGTCCTCCGACCTTTTCATACCCCTACTATCCACGTCGACGTGGAGTTGAGAATAGAATAGTGCGGCGAGCGCAGCGAGCCACCGAGCCCGAAGCGTGGCGAGCGCAGCGCGCCCCGCGAGGGGACGCGGACACCTGTGAAGCCCGCGTGGGGACGCGGATACCTGTGAAGGTATCCGCGTCCCCTCGCTGCGCTCGCCACGCTTCGGACTCGGTGGCTCGCTGCGCTCGCCACACTATTCTATTCTTAACTCCACGCCGACGTGGATAGTAGGGGTATGAAAAGGTCGTAGGACGCGTACCGCCGAACCTCGCGGGCTCGCTACGCTCGCCACGCTTCGGGTTGGCGTCAATACTGGGGTGCCGCTGACAATGGGGGGCATTTATATTTGGACATGACGGGGCCATATACAATGAGAAATGGGCCATATTGGCCCATTTCCCATTGTTTTCTATGTTAGATGGACTTTATCAACTACATTTGATCTTGTGCCATTATAATGGCACAAGTCCGACAGTATTTCAATGTTAAAAATATTTTAACATTGAAGCCTATGGAGAAATCGTGTCGGTCGCGTCGTGTGCCTTAACTTTAAGGCACACGACGCGACGCGATGGACCCGATTTCTCCATCGGGTTCAATGTTAAAAATATTTTAACATTGAAGCCTATGGAAAAATCGCGTCCATCGCGTCGCGTCGTGTGCCTTAAAGTTAAGGCACACGATGCCCACGACGGGCGCCGCCAAAATACACAAGTACCCTAAAAAGTGCCCCAAACACTCAAACGGGCTAGTATCTGGGAAGAAAAAACATGGGAAACATGACTTAGACACCAAATGATACACTGTATGCCATGTTTCCAAATTTTTATGCACAGTGGTTACAGCATGAAGCGAATGCATGTGAATATACAAAGGTGCATTGCATTAAACAAGTCCAATGAGCGTCCCAAAATGGCCGGCCTGCCTGCTTTCATCCATCAATTGTTCTAAATTTTTCATTACCCAATGAGCTGAGGTGGAGTCTTAGCCAGTGGTACCATCAGGGAGGTGTGTAAAGCAGTTTAGGCTAGACAGCCAATCAGCTGCCAGCTTCCATCTGTCAATCAAATACAGCAGCCAATCAGAAAGCTGCCCATTGATCAGCAGGCCTTTTATGACGTCACAGACAGACCCTCAGAACTATCTGTGCATGTCTAATGGCTGGCTGTCAGTTGGGCGGGTGGGTGGCAGAGGGAGGGGATGTCTGTCTCGTTTCTCCTGAAAATTGCGGTTTTTCTGCGTTTACGGGAAAAGTTGAGGTCCGACGCGCAAAAGTGGAGTATCGTAGAAATCACCTTTTAAAGACGCACATTTCTGGCCCCCCAAAAATTGGCATTTCAAATGAGAAATGAGTCCAATTAACAAAATAGGGTGAATAAGTATGTATTTCAGGGGTGAGTTAGCAGGTTATTGGGGAAGTAAGTTTTGATATTTTTGGAGGTTGCAGGGGCCACTAGACCATTCAAAATAGGCAGGCTTTAGCATATGCAGTTAGGCCCCCTAGGATGATTTTAGCTAAAAAGTGCCCCAAACACTCAAACGGGCTAGTATCTGGGAAGGAAAAACATGGGAAACATGACTTAGACACCAAATGATACACTGTATGCCATGTTTCCAAATTTTTATGCACAGTGGTTACAGCATGAAGCGAATGCATGTGAAAATACAAAGGTGCATTGCATTAAACAAGTCCAATGAGCGTCCCAAAATGGCCAGCCTGCCTGCTTTCATCCATCAATTGTTCTACATTTTTCATTACCCAATGAGCTGAGGTGGAGTCTTAGCCAGTGGTACCATCAGGGAGGTGTGTAAAGCACTTTAGGCTAGACAGCCAATCAGCTGCCAGCTTCCATCTGTCAATCAAATACAGCAGCCAATCAGAAAGCTGCGAATTGATCAGCAGGCCTTTCCTTCACATTCTCCACCTGACCAATGTGATTTCAATGAAAGGGAGTTTGTCCATACATATTATTAAATGAATATTGTATTATATCAGATAACAATCTCCTGTTTATATTGGAACAGGGTTATTTATACTCAAAGGTCATACATATGATAAACTCATTATTGTATAAGTCTATCAAAAATCTACGCAATAAGAATAATAGTAACCTACAATCAACAGCAACAACATCAGCAGCAACTGGTTCAGGTAAGCAGAGCAAACCCAAGCCTACAAGGCTTATTCTGGCAGGGTGATGGCTTGGCGCAGTAAGGGGTCCCAGCAACATTCTGTGGCTTCTGATTTATATTCTGTTCCCCAGTGGCACCAGGTTGTCTTTATAGGTGCCGGATGACTGAGCGGCAGTCAGGATTCCGACAGTAATTACATCAACGTCGGAATCCCGACTGCTAAAACCCTGACAGACGGGCAGCGGCTATTCTCCCTTGTGGGGGTCAGCTGACCGCCCGCTAACTCCCGAGCATCCGCGCATATGTAAGTGTGAGTCACTTTTACATGCGTGCACCTTCGCCATCATTCGATGGTCGCCAACCATCGAATGATGTGAGTGGATTACAGTAGGCTACGTATGGATGTTACTGTGTAACATCCATTTGCAGGCCCTGCGAGGGAATAGCCCTTGCGAATGGGTGGTGGCCGGGCCACCATTCGCAAGACCGGGTTTGATGGACTCGATCAACCAGAATAACCCCTTTATCTGTAGTGTTATGTGGTGTGCGTCTACAGTGCCTCCAAAATCAATGTTTCTGCAGTCACAAAACACAAAACACCAGTCACAGTACAAATAATTATTTATATTTTGGGGATTTATATGCAGACAAGATATATATTTTTTTTTACTTCAGACCCAAAGAACAGGGTAAGAGGAAGGGGATAACAGTGCAAGGAGAGTAACAAGGGAAATATAAATACAAATTGGGAAATTTGATAAAAACAAATATTAAAAATGCTTTGAGCTCATAGGTCCAGCTAAAATGGCAGTTTAACCCTTCCAATACTATAGGCCTGGACCTCCAGTCATGGAAGGGTTAAAATGATACAATGCGATAGTGTCTTATTAACTGTAAGAAAACCATACTTACAGGATTGTAACATTAAGAGCAGAAATGACGTCAGAAAGACCGATCGGGGGTCTGGTATCTGGGTCCTTAATAATAAAGTCACCACTTCATCTGTTTGCACAGTGCTGGCGCGCCGCGTGCCCAGTTTAGGGAGCGCAGATTCACCATCTGGCACTAATCACTGCCCCCCTTCTTTTTGAGGCACAAGCCATGTTAAGATTAAGTGCACTTTTGTGGTGAGAATTAAATACAAAACAAACAAGAACCAAAAAAAAAAGGATTCACATAAAATACAATAGAGCACAAAGATATCTCAGTAACGTAAAACGGCTTGTGCAGCCTCTGGCTTAGTGGCAGCAGCTAACAGGTCAGACTGCTGAGCTACACAGCTTGCGGAGATGGTTAACAACAATCGGAGATGGGGTCTTCCTGGTAACTTCAATCAAGGATTGAGAGGGTCACAGATAAAGGGAAGGTTTGTAATAGAATCATACATAACATTTAACATACAGAAAATCAATCACATTTTTCTTGCGTGGGGATAGTTCCCTGTGTCTCCAGTGTGATGGTTTACTGATTTCCAGTTGTGCCCAGTTGATTCCAGTGCTGCTTGGTTTGGTCCAGTGTTGCACATCCAGTGAGGGGTTTGGGTCACCCCGCGACTGCCCGCAGTCTGGGGGGCATGGAGGGGGAGGGGCACGGGCACGTTTTCTGTGCCCAACGGGAAAAAAAAAAGGAAAAATTTTTTTTTTTTTCCCAGCTGTTCAACGAGCGCGTCATTCTCAGAGTCGGTAAAAACTGAAATAATAGTCTGTAACTTGTGAAGGATCCAGAGAAGTGTCATAGCATCCTGCTGCTCCCTGAGAGACAGAAAGAGGGACAGTTAGAGAAGACTCCTGCGTATGAGGCATGAACACTGCACAAGTATCAGACAATAGAGGGGGATGTCAGGTGCTAGAAGGCGCATTTATTGCCTAATGACCTTACACTAATACTGGCAATGTAGTATAATCGGTGTCTGGATTCTGGGAAGACAGGCGCAGTGTAACCCAAGCCGATGGCTGCGTATTGGTTGTAAATGCACTAAGGACACTGGTGAGTAGATCGGAACAGCTTACCGGAGGTGACACCTGCAGGTGAAAGGTGAAATCCTGGGAGGGAAACAACTGGAGAGACCATAAGTGGTACGATGATGGGATCGGCTGGGTACACGCTCCAGAGACCTGGGGGAGAGAAAAAGTTTCCATCAACTCCCATTACATTTACTACCAGGAGTACATACATATAATACTACATTTTATTAGCAGCTTATAGTCTCTGATCATGCTATTGCAAATGCCTGTAGCAGCCAGGGTCTATGGTACCATAGCAGGAATCTGGCGGCTTTAGGACCCTTGCCATATGCTGTCTAGCTAGCCCTAGGGTGCTCAGCACAGGCCGGAGACTTACAATGGTCTATGACACAGGTCTTCAACCTGTGGCCCTCCAGATGTTGTGGAACTACATGTCCCAGCATGCCCTGACAGTTTTGGCATGCTCTTATAGGAAAAAAATGTGGCAATGCATGTTGGAACATGTAGTTTCACAACATCTGGGGGGCCATGGTCTATGATATATTTGGGAGAACCATTTCACCTTGTGTGGAGCAGAGCATAGAAACTTAAGTGACAGCTCTGTTGAACAGCCTAAAACTTACCTTCATCTGCACTTTAGCATACTCTGAGTTGCTTGCAGCTTTACGGAACTGTGAACATTGGGTCAGGGCTAAAAAAAGGGCAAAAGCGCTTATTTAGAGTTTAAGATTTGTAAGTTTGTTTGCATATTATTGCGCAATAATATAGATATTTAAGCACTTAGGTGTTACAGCAAAAGGTTGAATAGAGAGTTATTAAATGGTACAGATATTTGAATGTGTTCAATTTAAAGTGATTAATTACGAGTACAATAAGAATGTTCATTGGTTGTAACATAATACAGTAGAATTGTAGAATACATTTGTTTACTTTAAGAAAACATCTAATCAGTCGTTCTTCTCTGCGGGCGTCCTCGGAGATTTGCATAGTCTCCGAGGTGCTCGTAGCGGGGTGGGCATACAGTAGGCGGGCAGGGGGCCTTCGCAGGGTTTCCTGGGCGTACTCACAAAAATATTGGATGCACCCAGGAAATGCTGGGCATCAGCAAGTGAACGGGGGTGGCTACTTGCCTTCCGGGGGCCGGCAGCAGACGTCACGAATGTCAGCTGCCCACAATGTTCACGGAGCAGGGTGCCACTAAATAAAGTCACCAGGGAGTGAGCGCTTCAGAAATCGACCATCGAATGATTTTGGGAAAATATGCGAATAGCGGGGTGTGGGCATTTGGGCGGTGCTACAAAGCTCACAAAGAAGCAAAATAACACTGCTTTGCCAGCCAACCAGAATAAGGGCCATACTGCTTATTAATTGGTGCAAGAATAGTGTAGCCCTGGCAGAAACAATGGTTAAGCATAGAGAACCCCAAGTAGGCATCGGCCTGGCTGCGTTCCCATGGGAATGCCCAGCATTTCATAGAGACGCCCATGCCACTTTCATGGAGGAGAAACATCCTCCGGTGCGTGACAGCACTTGATGCTCTGATGAAGTGAACTATTAGGGGGAGCAGGCAAGAAACCGAATGGACATTCCAAACTACATAATCTACATATGCGATGGTCAGTGGGATGTACCGCCAATGCTTTGTACATTCCGTCCAGAGAGAGAGAGAGAGAGAGAGAGAGTTGGGGCAGAGAGAGACTGGACACACTTGTCGGCATAAGCAGGCAGCAGACGGAACACATGAATTCCCCCCCTGACTCTGCAACACCCCAATTGCTGGCTCAATAATCCTGGCTGGTACACACTTTTGCAGAAGAAAATCAACGAAATAAAAATGTATTGTTTGTGGGGAAACAATTGTTGTCACTGATTTTCATTTTGTCTTTGACTGATCTTCCTTACCCATTGCATTGGCAGGTCTCAGTATCATATCCGCCACAGACGGCTCCTATTTATTTTTGATCTGTCCGACAGCCGGCGCTTACCTGTTCGCTAGGCTGGAAGTATATGCAGCTTAGCGAACAGGACTGAATCAGGCCTCTTTATCTGTCTGTGCTCATGGTCGCCATCTCTCTCTACAGATCTCACACACTCTCCCTCTGCCCCAGGTTAATGGCTGTGAGGGGTAAGGAGACAGGAGGGAAGAAGGACACAGAAAACCTATATGTTACCTAACAACTCGATAAAAAAACCTCGATAATGGAAATGCTGTAGATGTGATTTTCCTAGATTTCGCTAAAGCATTTGATACTGTCCCACACAAGAGATTGATTAATAAAATGGAGAACCTAGGATTGGGTGAAAATATCTGCAGATGGGTAGGGAATTGGCTATGTAATAGAGAACAAAGAGTGGTTGTGAATGGTGCCATATCAGATATGATACCGGTACTAAGTGGAGTGCCCCAGGGTTCGGTTTTGGGGCCCATTTTGTTTAACATTTTTATTAACGATATTGGGATAGGGTTACTCAGCAATGTATCCATCTTTGCGGACGATACAAAACTTAGCAAAGTCATCAAATCACCAGAAGATGTCACCATGCTTCAAAATGATCTTGCAATTCTAGATGAGTGGGCAAAAAAATGGAAGATGAGGTTCAATGTAGATAAATGTAAGGTTATGCACCTTGGGAGACACAACCAGTGTGCAAGTTACAACCTTAGCGGAGAGGAACTGGGTAATTCCATACTTGAAAAGGATCTAGGAGTCCAAATAGACAGCAATCTAGGATGTAGTGCCCATTGTAATGTAGCTACAAAAAAGGCCAACAAAATTCTGGCATGTATTAAGAGGGGAATGGAAACTAGGAACTCAAGGGTAATTATGCCACTATATAAAGCATTGGTGAGACCTCACCTAGAGTACGGAGTACAGTTCTGGGCCCCACACTATAAAAAGGACATCATAGAATTAGAAAAAGTCCAAAGGCGAGCAACAAAGCTTATTAGGGGAATGGAGAATTTAAGCTACGGGGAGAGATTAAGCAATTTGGGACTATTTACATTAGAAAAGAGATGTTTAAGGGGGGACATGCTCAACATGTACAAGTATATCAAGGGCCAATATAAGGAACTGTCACACACCCTATTTTCTACTAGAAAGGAATCTAGGACGCGAGGGCATGAGTATAGATTAGAAAAAAAAAGATTTAATTCAGCTAGTAGAAAGAATTTCTTTACGGTCAGAACAGTCAAACTCTGGAACTCTCTTCCCAGAGAGGTGGTAACGGCTGGCTCATTAAATGCGTTCAAGGCAAAGTTGGACAAACATTTACTGGAGAAAAACATCCATGGGTACAAATAAGAAATATAATTTGTCTGTAAAATACCAGAACCTACCAAATCAGCAATGGATATCTATACCAGGTTGAACTAGATGGACGCAGGTCTTTTTTCAACCTTACCTACTATGTAACTATGTAACTCACCTCTGATATAATGCTAGAACAGGTCCAGGTGCAGCACATATTCGGTGTACACATAGGTGGCCGGCTGCTCACCCGTTGTACTCGTGTAGACCTGGGTAACATAGATAAAGGTTATTACTGCACTATTCACACAATACTGACTATAGTGCACAACCTAGGGGTCTAGTTACTAACATGCAGCAATAAGGTGAATTGTCTATTACCTATTATTGGGGCAACAGAAACTCACTTATTGCCACCATCAGAGAAAGGTGACTAAGATCTGGGACTTAAAAATACTTTCTACCTCACTCTTCTCAACTGCTTTAAATGTAATAATAAAATACATTTTTAACCAATTTATCATCTTTTTTTCATGGATTTTTGTAAGAAACACCCTTTCAGCATTTTATATGTGGAAATGGGAAACAGGGACAGAGGGGCGCACAATCACTGTACTATAGTGTTCTCAGATCCAGTCCTCTGCATACACTGGCAGTGCATGTTTTCCATATGTCCTTGCTGGAGCACAGGCATATTCATTACTCACTGACACATTATAAAATATCTACAGATGATTCTTAGGATTTCACTTGTGTTTCTGTGAGGAGACCTGTAAATTGGGCGACGTTAGCTTGTCCCAAGAACTGGAAATGGGAAGCAATGCTCCTCTATAAGAAATGAATGTTACAGTAAGGGGGTCATATTGTTCATTTGCACCCCCACGTGGTCCAGCAATGGGTTTTTTTCGTGCATGCGCATAATGAATTATGCGCATGTGCAGGGTCCCTGGGCGACTGAACTCAGCGACTGATCAGTTCACACTGACCAATGTGGGCCAGGGGAGTGGGGCAGCAGAGTAGGGTGTCCACCATGGGAACGCTCAGCATTTCATGGCCGTCCCTATGGGATTGCGTGCAGCAGGTGGTGTGCCAGGGTTGGACGGCTGACGTCACATGACGTCGGGCAGGCAGATGACGTCAGCCGTCCGTCCTGGTTTCGGCCGGCCACTGACTTATATTTGCGTGGCCTGGATCAGTCAATCGATGGTCGGTGATCATCAAATGATTTCTCCTGCTGCGGGCACATGAGAGGGTATGTGTATTCGTGACACTTCCCCTCGCATGGTTGCAAGGTGATACGGTGGCGATTCGGCAGGGGCAGGCCCTCTGGGACTCGGTACGCTGCGAGTTTCACAGCTTACCGAGTCAACCAGAATCAGGGCCTAAGTGTAGAGATGGTGATGTGTTATATGTGTTATATAAAATATCTCTCAATAATCCATCTATGCCAAATCACTTCAGTCAGACACAAAGCCCTCTGACTGGCTCACTGGTCACCAAAGGCTATCCGCTTAAGCAGCACTTTCCCACTTACAGGAAGAACACTATACACTTGTACCCAGACCGTCCAATAGGACCCTTCCATCAGGTACAGAAAGCTCTGCTCCCGGACTTCCCAGGTGGTTACCTGCAGTGAAACAGCTTTCTCATCAATTATCTAGTTCAACACAGGTGACTACAATCATAAACAGGGGGAAGCCCAAGAGCAGATCCTCTTGTACCTGATGGAAAGGGTCGTGCTGGGGGATCTGTTATTCCCCCACTCCCATCCCTAACTCCCCTCTCACATGTCAATACAGACAAAAGTAAAACAGTAGGGATGGCCATTCACGATCGATGATTCGAAATCATCGATGGTTCATGGCCAATGTCGAATACTTTAGCCATCGATGGGGGAGAACCAGATGCTTTCCCTCCATCGATGGAACAGTAAAACGATGTTTGCTTTATTTTTTCAAAGCCCCGGGACACAGAGCATAGCTCTGCCCCCTGACACCAGCGAAGCCATGTCCCCCGTGTTTTGATTGGCCCACAGGCCAATCAATCAAACACAATGGATGACCATCGATATGTGAAAATATTGATGGTCATCATTGCATAGTTTAGCACTATCGATGGCAATGGCAACAACGGCCATCCCTATAAAACAGATATTTTAGTAGATGTATTTAAAAGTGAAAAAACATAGGCACCTGATTATCACTACCCCGGAGGGCTGTATTCTATTGTATTATGTTGGTGAAATAGTTACAGCCATACATTTATGTACATTTAATGTTCCTTTCCTGCAGTTAGATTATAAATTAGGAACATGTACATAGGATCTCACTGAAATTAGGCACAAATAACATTAACAGGGTAAGTTATAGCAACTTAGAAATCCTAAAAATAAAATTAGGCCCATTAGCATGGATACTATAGAGTGTATATGGGAGAGCAGCAAGCTGGTCACATGACCCAAGCTATACACTTTCATAGCTGAGAGTGGCAGTTATTTTCCAACTGGCATCTCTGCAGCAGACAGCATCAGAGGAGGAAGCAGGAGCCCAAGCAGAGGATTGAGAAGGGGAGAAAAAGCGATTTCAGGAGACAGAAAGCCAATTACTGGATCAGGTGAACCCGTCGTAAGACGCAGGAGCCGAATCAGGAGAGGTAAGTAAACTTATTGGATCAGGTGTACCCGTCGGAAGACGCAGGAGCCAGATCAGGAGAGGTAAATCGACTCATTGGATCAGGTGTACCCGTCGGAAGACGCAGGAGCCAGATCAGGAAAGGTAAATCGACTTATTGGATCAGGTGTACCCGTCGGAAGACGCAGGAGCCAGATCAGGAAAGGTAAATTGACCAATTGGATCAGGTGTACCCGTCGGAAGACGCAGGAGCCAGATCAGGAGAGGTAAATCAACTTATTGGATCAGGTGTACCCGTCGGAAGACGCAGGAGCCAGATCAGGAGAGGTAAATCGACTTAGTGGATCAGGTGTACCCGTCTGAAGATGCAGGAGCCAGATCAGGAGAGGTAAATCGACTTAGTGGATCAGGTGTACCCGTCTGAAGACGCAGGAGCCAGATCAGGAGAGGTAAATCGACTTATTGGATCAGGTGTACCCGTCGGAAGACGCAGGAGCTAGATCAGGAAAGGTAAATTGACCAATTGGATCAGGTGTACCCGTCGGAAGACGCAGGAGCCAGATCAGGAAAGGTAAATTGACCAATTGGATCAGGTGTACCCGTCGGAAGACGCAGGAGCCAGATCAGGAAAGGTAAATTGACCAATTGGATCAGGTGTACCCGTCGGAAGACGCAGGAGCCAGATCAGGAAAGGTAAATTGACCAATTGGATCAGGTGTACCCGTCGGAAGACGCAGGAGCCAGATCAGGAGAGGTAAGTCAACTTATTGGATCAGGTGTACCCGTCAGAAGACGCAGGAGCCGGATCAGGAGAGGTAAGTCGACTGATTGGATAAGGTGTACCCGTCGAAAGACGCAGGAGCCAGATCAGCAGAGGTAAGTTCACATATTGGATCAGGTGTACCCGTCGGAAGATGCAGGAGCCGGATCAGAAGATGGAGGAGATGGTCGGGAAGAAGAGGAGAAGGAAGGAGACCTCAAGAAGGCCTGAAAAGGAAGCACCTGAGGAGGAACCCAGTGGCAAGATACAGAAGACAGACCAGAACACAGAGGAGATGGCCGGAAAGAAGAGGTGCAGGAAGGAGACATCAAGAAAGCCTGAAAAGGAAGCACCTGAGGAGTCCAGCAGCAAGATGCAGGAAAAAGACCAGAAGACAGTGAAGAACACTTCATCAAGAAAATCCAGAGAGGAGGAATCGCTGGAAGAGAGAAAGAGAGCAGCAAGCGAGGCTAAAGACCCGGATGAAGATCAGCCAAGACCAGGTAAGCGGAAATGTAGTTGGATGTCCTTGCACTGTAGTTCATTTTCACATTGGCAAAGTTGAATATTGTTTATATAAAAAAAATATTAATAATGTTTTATATGTAATTTATATTCATTTCATTGGTTACTACAGTTATTCAGATAAAGACAGTCTCAAAAAAAAGGATTAGTAAAACTACTGTAATATTTATGGAGAAAGGTGCACAACTACAAAGGTGCTGTAACCTACAGTATAGCTCAGTTTGGTGACAGGCATATGCCGGCATTCGCAGTGTCATTTACACAATGAAAACACAGTATGAATGTTCTTCTACCTTTACCTAGCCTAATCCTAACATTACTATGATTATTACTTCATTAACCCCACACCCAAATATCAGGGGGTTTACAGAATAGCTCTAGGTTTACTGGCACTAAAGGTGGTAATACCCAGGATGGCAGTGCCTGCATTTATACGTGACAGCCCAACCCCCCTGGGGAAGACAGCCATGGTGATAAATGAAGAATGTAGGGCTGGTGTCACCCGGTGTAATGACTCATGGGGGGAAATTTACTAAGATGTGTATGCTACTTCACATGTGATGTTGCTATGGGCAACCAATCAGAATCTACTTCTTATTTATTTAGCATCCTCTAGAAGACAGGATCTGATTTAGCATCCTCTAGAAGACAGGATCTGATTGGTTGCCCATAGCAACATCACATGTGAAGTAGAATACACATCTTAGTAAATCCCCCGCCATGGTGTCATGGCGGTTTTTTCCCTTCATTTAATTATGGACTTGGATATTTAATCTATTATTAGATATTTAATCTATTATTAGATATTTAATCTAAAGTAATGTATGTTAACATGAATTTCACATATAGGAATACAGATGCAAACCCTTTCAGGCTGTTTATAGGACAACAAAACGCATTATATCCCGTGTCAAACTTGGACATGAAGGGCCCATCAGGCAAATGTAATGGTTGGCATCTATTGTAGCTCAATGCCATTACAAATGTACTACAGGCAATGTGATTAGTGCCAGAACGGTATGGCCAGTAACTACAGGATTAGCTCAGAGGAATTGGCTTGGTCACTAGAACCCCAGGCAATCCTTTTGATCACTAGCAATAATTTACCTGCTTAAATTTGCATGAGAATGCATCACTAACAGTTCCTTACAACACATAAATGCACATGCTCCATTCCTACAATATTAAATAGGCACTATTCAGTTACGCAACAAAATTATTAAACTCAAAAGTGATCAAGGTGCAGGGCAATACTGTGTCTGAAGTCTGGGGGCACATAGAAAACATTGGTGGTAGGTGTAGAAGGACAGAAAGCCTACATAAGCAGAGGGAAGGGCTAAGGCACTGCAAGGGAACAAGGGAAGGGTAGAGAGCCTGGATCAGACAGAGCCCGAGAGTCCAAACCACGCAGGGATAGAGCAGAGAGACTGAACCAGACAGGGGAAGGGCAGAGAGGCCAGACCAGACAGTGTAAGGGCAGAGAGGCCGGACCAGACAGGGGAAGGGCAGAGAGTCTGGACGAGACAGGGGAAGGGCAGAGAGGCCGGACCAGGCAGGGGAAGGGCAGAGAGGCCGGACCAGGCAGGGGAAGGGCAGAGAGACCGGACCAGACAGGAGAAGGGCAGAGAGGCTGGAGTGCCCCACGTAGGAATACTTAATTAAAGGTGTATTCAGGAGCTTGGGCTTACTGTTCAATGAGGCCTGGTGGTTCCGATTAGCTAGAAGTAGCTTTGTAAAACCCTATAGTGTGCTACGCTGTAAGTTTGAATCGTGCCCTATCTCCTTATCTGTTGAATAATAAATTCCTAATCTATTATTTTACTCCGCAAGGACCAAGCAGCATCTCACCGCCAGACTGCCCCGAGGACGAATCTCAATTCCTGGAGAGATATGACATCCGTCGGGAGTTAGGCCGAGGCACATACGGAGTGGTCCTGCTGGCGCACGACAACATCACCAAGACGGATGTCGCCATTAAACTCTTGAACAACAACGGACTGTCAGATAGAGAAGAACTGAAGGCGTGGATGGAGACCAGAGCCCTACAATCAACATCTGGGAGCCCCTTCTTAGCACATGGACTTCTGACCTTCCAGAATGAAGACGTCTTGGCATTCGTCATGGACTACGCCAGCGGTGGAGACCTGTTTGACCTGCTGCAATCAAGAGGGCGTCTTGAGTCTACGGCTACAACGTACGATCTATGCATAATCTGGTGTATAACTCTGTGTGATATAGGATTCCGGTACTTATGTAATATCTGGACTCCCGTTTTTCTTATGAGACCGCGTCCCCTCGCGGGGCTCGCTGCGCTCGCCACGCTTCGGGCACGGTGGCTCGCTGCGCTCGCCACACTATAGAAAATCAACTCCATGCGTAGTTGGATAGTAGGGGTATGAAAAAATGGGGTGCATTTAACATGGGAGTCCAGATAATACATAAGTACCAGGATTCCTTGTTGGACGTCCATCAATTTGTCTCTTCCTGCTAGAATTCTATTCTACCCGTATTTGTCTTCCTTTCGTGTTCTACAGCTCTTACACTGTTCCCCATCCCACACTGTATCTCTCTATCCTGCCCATACACAATGGCTGATTTGGGATATTACAATGTTGTTACATTTCTTCTATAACAGAGTCTTCGCTGCCGAGATCGTGTCCGGTCTCCAGTACTTCCACAGGATGGGCTTCATCCATCGGTAACTTTCTTTCTTTCCTCATTTAAATAAACATAGAAGAAAAGATAATTTGGGATTCCTATATATATACACCCCTTTGTGTGCAGCTCTAGCCTGACCATTACATCCCTCCAAAGCCCCTCCTACCACCCTGTCACTACCACACCCACTTCTATCTGGGCCACAGGGAAATACATCTCAACTGCCAGACACCTGGGATAATGCAGTCCCAATCATGGCATCAGGGCAGAGCCAGCAAATTGAGACAACTCAAGTCAATCTCAGACATTGGGAGCAATGCTAGCGGTGTATATGTGGATCTGATTATAAGATTATATGCATGCAAGTGCAAATATACAGGAAGGACAGCAACTCTGCCAGCATCCAGCATCTGCCAGCAAACACTTCTTATTCGCAACACAATGCACCTAAGACGCACCAGGAGACTTTGCCTTAATATGTGTCTGAGGACGTATCTGCAGCCTTAGACACTTATGATGTATGCAAACAAGTACTTAATGACAAAATACTTATTGTTCCTTTTACAGAGACATCAAACCAGAGAACATCCTGCTTCATGACGGCCATATTAAAATCACCGACTTCGGGCTGGCGATCGAGAACAAACCCAGAGCCTCTGGCTACGCTGGAACACGTGGCTACATTGCCCCAGAGGTGAGGCTATAATAAATTTGAGGGGCTATGTGATAAGGTGGATATGGAGGAGACAATGTCACATTTCCATTCTTACTACCAAAGCCCCAGAATTAATCTGTACATACATTAATTAAATTTCTATTCCCATTATGTACCCAGCGTGTCTGTCCCGGTAATGGTGTTCCCAGTGTGTCTGTCCCGGTAATGGTGTTCCCAGCATATCTGTGCCGGTAATGGTTTACCCAGTGTGTCTGTCCCGGTAATGGTGTTCCCAGCGTGTCTGTCCCGGTAATGGTGTTCCCAGTGTGTCTGTCCCGGTAATGGTGCTCCCAGCGTGTCTGTCCCGATAATGGTGTACCCAGTGTGTCTGTCCCGGTAATGGTGTGCCCAGCGTGTCTGTCCCGGTAATGGTGTTCCCAGTGTGTCTGTCACGGTAATGGTGTACCCAGCATGTCTGTCCCGGTAATGGTGCTCCCAGCGTGTCTGACCTGGTAATGGTGTTCCCAGCGTGTCTGTCCCGGTAATGGTGCTCCCAGCGTGTCTGACCTGGTAATGGTGTTCCCAGCATGTCTGACCTGGTAATGGTGTTCCCAGCATGTCTGACCTGGTAATGGTGTTCCCAGCATGTCTGACCTGGTAATGGTGTTCCCAGCATGTCTGACCTGGTAATGGTGTTCCCAGCGTGTCTGACCTGGTAATGGTGCGCCCAGCGTGTCTGACCTGGTAATGGTGTGCCCAGCGTGTCTGACCTGGTAATGGTGTGCCGAGCGTGTCTGACCTGGTAATGGTGTTCCCAGCATGTCTGACCTGGTAATGGTGTTCCCAGCATGTCTAACCTGGTAATGGTGTGCCCAGTGTCGGTCCTGGGAACTGTGTGCCCAGCATGTCGGTCCAGGGAACTGTGTGCCCAGCATGTCTGTCCTGGGAACTGTGTGCCCAGTATGCCTATATATGATAAACATGATCTGATTTCTCATTCATCTCACATGTATGGAATTATTTGTCAGTGTAACATCTGATGGCAGGCGTATTGTGCCCAGATCTGCTGTCCTGTTTATGAAGTGTAATGTAGTGAACTTCTTACCTTTTAATGACAGATCATCATGGGAGACAGATATAATGCGGGAGTGGATTGGTACTCCTTCGGTGTGGTGCTATTCCAGATGTCAACAGGAAAATCCCCCGAGGAGTGCCGCATCTCGGCTTTGGCGGGCTGTCATCTGTGCCCGAATACAAGAAACATCATTGAAGAGGTGAGTGTGAGAACATACTTAGCATTCAGCACTAGGTAACAAAGAGGCCATGAACAATGTGTCAGCGTCTGTTATTTATACAGAACCCCCATTCTCTAGTATCAGCCATGTAGTTGTTCTACGAGCGGTCATGTAGCTGTACATGGGGAAGCTATACGTAGTTACATACGTCAGATTACATTACTGGCTCCCTGACACACACAAATAAGTGAAGGAAACTCCAAGCCAGATCAATGCCTGCTGCAGGAGTCACTGTACCACTGACATACACTACTGGTCACGTTATACAGCACCGGCATTTTCCCTGTTTCTATTCAAATATAAGCAAATCAAGTCCAGTGAATGACCCCCAATGGTACCATGATAAGCAGTAACCTGCTAGAGGTTAGGGGAAAGAATACTAAACTACATAGACACACATCCTCTGATTAGGGCAATACAGTATAATGCTTCTTTTCTTTGATGCTAAAATCATGTCTCCTAAATATGTACTGTAAGAAATCAGACTGCAGATAAACAGAAACTTAGGGCCTTATTCTAATCGGATCGGTGAAACGTGCGTACGGTCCGTCACACCGTACGTTTCCTGTACGCTCACGGTGAGCGTAAGTCCGCCCACAGAACAGCCACACACGGATGGTCACAATGGGGAGTGGCGTACACTTGAGCGTACGCCACCGTGCACGGACGGATCTCCCTCTTAGCCACCGACACCTGGCGTACATCAGAGCGTACGCCACCGTTTACGGACGGGTCTCGTCTGTTTTCACACCGTCACCTTCCGTATATCTGAACGTACGCCACAGTGCAAGTAGAAATTGAGTCCAAAAACATCATTGTTGCTCTTAGATGTGGTTTGTGTCTTTTTCCTAATAAAAAACTGGTATGTTTGTGTTACAGTAAAAAAGTTGACACACGTCGACTTCTGTTAATTGAGTGTCCTGCTTTTTAAAGTATACAAAAACACTTTCTGAATGGGTGAGATGGTTATTGCAGCATTGCTTATTGCATTCAGGTGTATGTAATTTACTTGTATTCGGCATTAATTAGCAGACCCAGGCGTCCGCTCTCATGCGGTAGCTCTAAGAGTGGTCAGGAGCACTCTTTGGCGTCCACCTGTTTTTGGTCCAAAATTCACGGTGCATTCGCCGATCGAGACGGTTGTGGCACCGTGCATTTTGTGTGCACACCCCCCTGTACGCCCATGTTTACGCCCAGTTTTCCTCATTACTCCGGCCGCTCCCATAAAAACGCCCACATGCCGCCCACAATGACCGTACCGAGGTCACCGCACATGCGCATAGCGAAAGCTACGTATGCGCAGATGCAAAAAAAACCTGAACCGACCGTGTACGGTCCCACGCACCAAGCAGAATAACCCCCTTAGTTACACTCCTGTTCCTCTTTCCAGCTCCTGTGTGGTGACCCTGAGATGCGTCTGGGTGAGAACGGCAACATCAGAGAACATCCATTCTTCACGGGAATCGATTGGGAGAAGTTAGAACATCTGCAGGACCCATTCACTCCCAGCTTCTCCCTGCAGCCACCACAGTGAAGGTAACATCACTTCCCCAGGTGCAGGAGGTATAACATCATCTCACACAGGAGCAGCCGATACCTCCATCAGTAGCCACATAACAACTTCCAGCTTCCAGAAGAACACCTGGCTCCTCCGTCAGCCCGAATTACACAAGGTGGCAGAACATCGCCCCTCAACTAACAACTACGGTATGTTCTCCAACGCCCATCAAGTACTGGAGACCGAGAGACCGGAACATCAACTCTCTTCCTGATTGGGTAAGTACGATCCAACCCACATTGCGAATCCACCAAACCCCGCCCGGCGAACGCATGCCCCTCCGCCGCCCCAGCAAAGTGTGGCTTCGCCCGCACAGCAGCGAATGGATGTTTTGCATAAACATCCATTCGCTTTGCTGGGGTGTCCGCCCACATCATTCGATGGTCGGTGACCATCGAATGATGTTTAGCGTGCACGCATATATAAGTGACTTTTCAGTTGCATATATATGCGTGCACGCTGGCGTGGATATGGGCGGCCAGCTGACATCCGGTGATGTCAGCTACCCGGCCCACACACCCGCGTCACCTCCTCATTACCATGAGAACGCCCAGCGTTCTCATGGAAACGCCCATGGAACGCTGGGCGTTCCCATATGGTAATGGGGCAGCCCGGCGCTCCCCGCCCATCTCTGCCCCCCCCTCGCTGCCATGGGTGCGTGCACCCGGCGACCCAAAAGGTTGCCGTGGGTGCACGCACCATGAGCCTGCACATGCGCAGAAACACGTCTGCGCATGCGCAGACGCCCAACATCGGTACTGCGTGCGAATGCGCGCAGTACCGATGAAATCTGAATAAGGCCCATTATGCGCAATGTTTACATTCTGCACATGCGATCACATCGCAGAACAACAAACACCTCTGCCATATTTACTGCAGGGGAGCTTGCGGTGTAGAGAATGGAGGTAGGGGGTGGAATGCACCTCCTCCTGCATTTGCATTGCTTAAGGATTGCACAAGCTTATCATGTGCAATCCAAACTGAATCAGGCATCTACTGAAAATGTATATAAAATATAACATCAATGGCGAGGGTTTGGCTGGCAACTTGGGGAGGACGGAGGCCAGAACTGATGTTATATTTTATATACATTTAAGCTGCAAGGCAAAGTTTCTTTGGTCTCGCAAGCCAACCTGCATCTGCAAGCCTGATGAGACTGATGCACACACGGAGCATTTTGTGCTATTTTCTAAGCAATCTTACTAGATTGCTTAGAAACTAAGCACAAATCTCACCGTGTGTATGCTCCTGGCGATCCCGATGCGCGGTCCCGCACACCGGGATCGCCTGATTAGTAAGTCAGTGCATGCAGACGCAATCTAGTAAGATTGCTTAGAATATCTGCATGTCTCACTGCGTGTGTACACAGGACGCGACCACTTCCGCGATCGCGTCCTGAATCCACTCCCCCCTCATCACTTGTCCCCTCCCATTGTTCTCCAGCGTGCAAGCCCCCCATCTCCCTGGTCCCTCACCCAGTGTGTGTGGTAGGGCCACTCGGTGTTGTGCAGGTCGTCCCTCGCGGGCATGCTCCTGTGCGCCTCACTTTGGACGTGTAGGGGAAGCCGAGAATCCCCCGCTCCGGGATGCACGGAGGACACAGTGGCTCCTGCTCCCTGAGCGCGGGCAGCGTGGACGCGGTGACCGTCTTCAGCAGGCAGACTGGCGGGGAGAAGCAGCGGGCGAGGTGCAGGAGGAGAACCAGGAGGCCCGAGCAGAGCAGGCACAGGGGGGCAGGGGGCATGCCGGCGGCCCCGGGAGGAGGGGAGCAGGGGCTGCTGCAGGCAGACGGGATTGGGGCGCAGCCGCTCACACCCGGCTCTCACTCATCATCTGCCCCGTAATTGTGTGCTCCTTGCAGCTGTGTCAGAGAGGCTGCTGCTGCCGGGTCTCACGCGCCGGGTCACTGGGTGATGGGCACACACAACACAACGCACACCCTAATGCCCAGTCACCCCTCTGTCACCTTGTACAGCACACCCTAATGCCCTGGCACCCCTCTGTCCCCATGTATAGCACACCCTAATGCCCAATTACACATCTGCCCCCATGTATAGCACACCCTAATGCCCAGTCACCCCTCTGTCCCCATGTACAGCACACCCTAATGCCCAGTCACCCCTCTGTCCCCATGTACAGCACACTCTAATGCCCAGTCACCCCTCTGTCACCTTGTACAGCACACCCTAATGCCCAGTCACCCCTCTGTCCCCATCTATAGCACACCCTAATGCCCAGTCACCCCTCTGTCCCCATGTGTAGCACACCCTAATGCACAGTCACCCCTCTGTCCCCATGTACAGCACACCCTAATGCCCAGTCACCCCTCTGTCCCCATGTACAGCACACCCTGATGCCCAGTCACCCCTCTGTCACCTTGTACAGCACACCCTAATGCCCAGTCACCCCTCTGTCCCCATGTACAGCACACCCTAATGCCCAATTACACATCTGCCCCCATGTATAGCACACCCTAATGCCCAGTCACCCCTCTGTCCCCATGTACAGCACACCCTAATGCCCAGTCACCCCTCTGTCCCCATGTACAGCACACTCTAATGCCCAGTCACCCCTCTGTCCCCATGTACAGCACACTCTAATGCCCAGTCACCCCTCTGTCCCCATCTATAGCACACCCTAATGCCCAGTCACCCCTCTGTCCCCATGTACAGCACACTCTAATGCCCAGTCACCCCTCTGTCCCCATGTACAGCACACCCTAATGCCCAGTCACCCCTCTGTCACCTTGTACAGCACACCCTAATGCCCAGTCACCCCTCTGTCCCCATGTACAGCACACCCTAATACCCAGTCACCCCTCTGTCCCCATGTACAGCACACTCTAATGCCCAGTCACCCCTCTGTCCCCATGTACAGCACACCCTGATGCCCAGTCACCCCTCTGTCCCCATCTATAGCACACCCTAATGCCCAGTCACCCCTCTGTCCCCAAGTATAGCACACCCTAATGCCCAGTCACCCCTCTGTCACCTTGTACAGCACACCCTAATGCCCAGTCACCCCTCTGTCCCCATGTACAGCACACCCTAATGCCCAGTCACCCCTCTGTCCCCATGTATAGCACACCCTAATGCCCAGTCACCCCTCTGTCCCCATGTACAGCACACCCTAATGCCCAGTCACCCCTCTGTCACCTTGTACAGCACACCCTAATGCCCTGTCACCCCTCTGTCCCCATGTATAGCACACCCTAATGCCGAGTCACCCCTCTGTCACCTTGTACAGCACACCCTAATGCCCTGTCACCCCTCTGTCCCCATGTATAGCACACCCTAATGCCCAATTACCCCTCTGCCCCATGTAACGCACACCCTAATGCCCAGTCACCCCTCTGTCCCCATGTATAGCACACCCTAATGCCAGTCACAACTCTGTCCCCACGTATAGCACACCCTAATGGCAGTCACCCCTCTGTCACCTTGTACAGCACACCCTAATGCCCAGTCACCCCTCTGTCACCTTGTTCAGCACACCCTAATGCCCAGTCACCCCTCTGTCCCCATGTACATCACACCCTAATGCCCAGTCACCCCGCTGTCCCCATGTACAGCACACCCTAATGCCCAGTCACCCCTCTGTCCCCATGTACAGCACACCCTAATGCCCAGTCACCCCTCTGTCCCCATCTACAGCACACCCTAATACCCATTCACCCCTCTGTCCCCATGTATAGCACACCCTGATGCCCAGTCACCGCTCTGTCCCCATGTAAAGCACACCCTAATGCCCAGTCACCCCTCTGTCACCTTGTACAGCACACCCTAATGCCCAGTCACCCCAATGTACCCATGTATAGCACACCCTAATGCCCAGTCACCCCTCTGTCCCCATGTATACCACACCCTAATGCCCAGTAACCCCTCTGTCCCCATGTATAGCACAACTTAATGCCCAGTCACCCCTCTGTCCCCATGTACAGCACACCGTAATGCCCAGTCACCCCTCTGTCCCCATGTATAGCACATCCTAATGCCCAGTCACCCCTCTGTCTCCATGTTTAGCACACCCTAATGCCCAGTCACCCCTCTGTCCCCATGTTTAGCACACCCTAATGCCCAGTCACCGCCCTGTTCCCAGGTATAGCACACCCTAATGCCCAGTCACCCCTCTGTCCCCATGTATTGCACACCCTAATGCCCAGTCGCCCCTCTGTCCCCATGTATAGCACACCTTAATGCCCAGTCATCCCTCTGTCCCCATGTATAGCACACCCTAATGCCCAGTCACCCCTCTGTCCCATGTATAGCACACCCTAATGCCCAGTCACCCCTCTGTCCCCATGTATAGCACACCCTAATGCCCATTCACCCCTATGTCCACATGTACAGCACACCCTAATGCCCAGTCACCCCTCTGTCCCCATGTACAGCACACCCTAATGCCCAGTCACCCCTCTGTCCCCATGTACAGCACACCCTAATGCCCAGTCACCGCTCTGTCCCCATGTACAGAAGACCCTAATGCCCAGTCACCCCTCTGTCCCCATGTATAGCACACCCTAATGCCCAGTCACCCCTCTGTCCCCATGTATAGCACACCCTAATGCCCATTCACCCCTCTGTCCCCATGTATTGCACACCCGAATGCCCAGTCACCCCTCTGTCCCCATATATAGCACACCCTAATGCCCAGTCACCCCTCTGTCCCCATGTGTAGCACACCCTAATGCCCAGTCACCCCTCTGTCCCATGTATAGCACACCCTAATGCCCAGTCACCCCTCTGTCCCCATGTATAGCACACCCTAATGCCCATTCACCCCTATGTCCCTAAGTACAGCACACCCTAATGCCCAGTCACCCCTCTGTCCCCATGTACAGCACACCATAATGCCCAGTCACCGCTCTGTCCCCATGTACAGAAGACCCTAATGCCCAGTCACCCCTCTGTCCCCATGTATAGCACACCCTAATGCCCAGTCACCCCTCTGTCCCCATGTATAGCAAACCCTAATGCCCAGTCACCCCTCTGTCCCCATGTATAGCACACCCTAATGCCCAGTCACCCCTCTGTACCCATGTATAGCACACCCTAATGCCCAGTCACCCCTCTGTCCCCATGTATAGCACACCCTAATGCCCAGTCACCCCTCTGTCCCCATGTATAGCACACCCTAATGCCCAGTCACCCCTCTGTCCCCATGTATAGCACACCCTAATGCCAAGTCACCCCTCTGTCCCCATGTATAGCACACCCTAATGCCCAGTCACCCACTGTCCCCATGTATAGCACAACCTAATGCCAAGTCACTCCTCTGTCCCCATGTATAGCACACCCTAATGCCCAGTCAACCCTCTTTCCCCATGTATAGCACACCCTAATGCCCAGTCACCCCTCTGTCACCTTGTACAGCACACCCTAATGCCCAGTCACCCTTCTGTCCCCATGTATAGCGCACCCTAATGCCCAGTCACCCCTCTGTCCCCATGTATAGCGCACCTTAATGCCCAGTCACCCCTCTGTCCCCATGTATAGCACACCCTAATGCCCAGTCACCACTCTGTCCCCATGTATAGCAAACCCTAATGCCCAGTCACCCCTCTGTCCCCATGTATAGCACACCCTAATGCCCAGTCACCCCTCTGTCCCCACGTATAGCACACCCTAATGCCCAGTCACCCCTCTGTCCCCACGTATAGCACACCCTAATGCCCAGTCACCCCTCTGTCCCCACGTATAGCACACCTTAATGCCCAGTCACCCCTCTGTCCCCACGTATAGCACAGCCTAATGCCCAGTCACCCCTCTGTCCCCACGTATAGCACACCTTAATGCCCAGTCACCCCTCTGTCCCCACGTATAGCACACCCTAATGCCCAGTCACCCCTCTGTCCCCACGTATAGCACACCCTAATGCGCAGTCACCCCTCTGTCCCAATGTATAGCACACCCTAATGCCCAGTCACCCCTCTGTCCCCATGTATAGCACACCCTAATGCCCAGTCACCCCTCTGTACCCATGTATAGCACACCCTAATGCCCAGTCACCCCTCTGTCCCGATGTATAGCACACCCTAATGCCCAGTCACACCTCTGTCACCTTGTACAGCACATCCTAATGCCCAGTCACCACTCTATCCCCATGTATAGCACACCCTAATGCCCAGTCACCCCTCTGTCCCCATGTACAGCACACCCTAATGCCCATTCACCCCTCTGTCCCCATGTATAGCACACCCTAATGCCAAGTCACCCCTCTGTCCCCATGTATAGCACACCCTAATGCCCAGTCACCCCTCTGTTCCCATGTATAGCACACCCTAATGCCCAGTCACCCCTCTGTCCCCATGTATAGCACACCCTAATGCCCAGTCACCGCTCTGCCCCATGTACAGCACACCCTAATGCCCAGTCATCCCTCTGTCCCCATGTATAGCACACCCTAATGCCCAGTCACCCCTCTGTCCACATGTATAGCACACCCTAATGCCCAGTCACCGCTCTATCCCCATGTATAGCACACCCTAATGCCCAGTCACCCCTCTGTCCCCATGTATAGCACACCCTAATGCCCAGTCACCCCTCTGTCCCCATGTATAGCACACCCTAATGCCCAGTCACCCCTCTGTCCCCATGTATAGCACACCTTAATGCCCAGTCACCCCTCTGTCCCCATGTATAGCACACCCTAATGCCCAGTCACCCCTCTGTCCCCATGTGTAGCACACCCTAATGCCCAGTCACCCCCCTGTCCCCATGTATAGCACACCCTAATGCCCAGTCACCCCTCTGTCCCCATGTGTAGCACACCCTAATGCCCAGTCACCCCTCTGTCAACATGTATAGCACACTATAATGCCCAGTCACCCCTCTGTCCCATGAATAGCACACCCTAATGCCCAGTCACCGCTCTGTCCCCATGTATAGCACACCCTAATGCCCAGTAACCCCTCTGTCCCCATGTATAGCACACCCTAATGCCCAGTCACCGCTCTGTCCCCATGTATAGCACACCCTAATGACCAGTCATCCCTCTGTCCCCATGTATAGCACACCCTAATGACCAGTCATCCCTCTGTCCCCATGTATAGCACACCCTAATGCCCAGTCACCCCTCTGTCCCCATGTATAGCACACCCTAATGCCCAGTCACCCCTCTGTACCCATGTATAGCACACCCTAATGCCCAGTCACCCCTCTGTCCCCATGTATAGCACACCCTAATGCCCAGTCACACCTCTGTCACCTTGTACAGCACACCCTAATGCCCAGTCACCCCTCTGTCCCCATGTACAGCACACCCTAATGCCCATTCACCCCTCTGTCCCCATGTATAGCACACCCTAATGCCCAGTCACCCCTCTGTTCCCATGTATAGCACACCCTAATGCCCAGTCACCCCTCAGTCCCCATGTATAGCACACCCTAATGCCCAGTCACCGCTCTGCCCCATGTACAGAACACCCTAATGACCAGTCATCCCTCTGTCCCCATGTATAGCACACCCTAATGCCCAGTCACCGCTCTATCCCCATGTACAGCACACCCTAATGCCCAGTCACCCCTCTGTCCCCATGTATAGCACACCCTAATGCCCAGTCACCCCTCTGTCCCCATGTATAGCACACCCTAATGCCCAGTCACCCCTCTGTCCCCATGTGTAGCACACCCTAATGCCCAGTCACCCCCCTTTCCCCATGTATAGCACACCCTAATGCCCAGTCACCCCTCTGTCCCCATGTACAGCACACCCTAATGCCCAGTCACCCCTCTGTCCCCATGTATAGCACACCCTAATGCCCAGTCACCCCTCTGTCCTCAAGTATAGCACACCCTAATGCTCAGTCACCCCTCTGTCCCCATGTATAGCACACCTTAATGCCCAGTCACCCCTCTGTCCCCATGTATAGCACACCCTAATGCCCAGTCACCCCTCTGTCAACATGTATAGCACACCCTAATGCCCAGTCAATGCTCTGTCCCCATGTATAGCACACCCTAATGCCCAGTCACCCCTCTGTCCCCATGTATAGCACACCATAATGCCCAGTCACCGCTCTGTCCCCATGTATAGCACACCCTAATGCCCAGTCACCGCTCTGTCCCCATGTATAGCACACCCTAATGCCCAGTCACCCCTCTGTCCCCATGTATAGCACACCCTAATGCCCAGTCACCGCTCTGTCCCCATGTATAGCACACCCTAA